>NW_027102421.1:0-300000 GCF_035609145.1 Eleutherodactylus coqui
ATTATGTCCTTTAAGAGGTTGACCAGGGTTGTGTGCAAACCCTTGAAACAACAGCATTTTAAGTGTACTGGCCCTTTAAGAGGTGGACCTGGGAAGCTTACAGACCTTTAAAATTGGCAATACTTTAAGGTGACTGGCCTATGAAGAGGATGACCATGGAAGTGGACAGTCCTTAAAGATGCATTATTGTGTGTGGGTGGCCTTCTAAGAGACAACCCTGGGAATGGACAGACCTTTGGAAATGTCAATGTGGCTTATGAAGTGGAAAGCCACTTGAACATGTGACATGTTTTGATGACTGGCCCTTTAAGAGGCAGACCCTAGAAGTGGACAAACCCTTGAAGAGGTGACAAATTTAGGGAATTATGTCCTTTAAGAGGTTGACCAGGGTTGTGTACAAACCCTCGAAACAACAGCATTTTAAGTGTACTGGCCCTTTAAGAGGTGGACCTGGGAAGCTTACAGACCTTTAAAATTGGCAATACTTTAAGGTGACTGGCCTATGAAGAGGATGACCATGGAAGTGGACAGTCCTTAAAGATGCATTATTGTGTGTGGGTGGCCTTCTAAGAGACAACCCTGGGAATGGACAGACCTTTGGAAATGTCAATGTGGCTTATGAAGTGGAAAGCCACTTGAACATGTGACATGTTTTGCGGACTGGCCCTTTAAGAGGCAGACCCTAGAAGTGGACAAACCCTTGAAGAGGTGACAAATTTAGGGAATTATGTCCTTTAAGAGGTTGACCAGGGTTGTGTACAAACCCTCGAAACAACAGCATTTTAAGTGTACTGGCCCTTTAAGAGGTGGACCTGGGAAGCTTACGGACCTTTAAAATTGGCAATACTTTAAGGTGACTGGCCTATGAAGAGGATGACCATGGAAGTGGACAGTCCTTAAAGATGCATTATTGTGTGTGGGTGGCCTTCTAAGAGACAACCCTGGGAATGGACAGACCTTTGGAAATGTCAATGTGGCTTATGAAGTGGAAAGCCACTTGAACATGTGACATGTTTTGCGGACTGGCCCTTTAAGAGGCAGACCCTAGAAGTGGACAAACCCTTTAAGAGGTGACAAATTTAGGGAATTATGTCCTTTAAGAGGTTGACCAGGGTTGTGTACAAACCCTCGAAAAAACAGCATTTTAAGTGTACTGGCCCTTTAAGAGGTGGACCTGGGAAGCTTACGGACCTTTAAAATTGGCAATACTTTAAGGTGACTGGCCTATGAAGAGGATGACCATGGAAGTGGACAGTCCTTAAAGATGCATTATTGTGTGTGGGTGGCCTTCTAAGAGACAACCCTGGGAATGGACAGACCTTTGGAAATGTCAATGTGGCTTATGAAGTGGAAAGCCACTTGAACATGTGACATGTTTTGCGGACTGGCCCTTTAAGAGGCAGACCCTAGAAGTGGACACACCCTTGAAGAGGTGACAAATTTAGGGAATTATGTCCTTTAAGAGGTTGACCAGGGTTGTGTACAAACCCTCAAAACAACAGCATTTTAAGTGTACTGGCCCTTTAAGAGGTGGACCTGGGAAGCTTACGGACCTTTAAAATTGGCAATACTTTAAGGTGACTGGCCTATGAAGAGGATGACCATGGAAGTGGACAGTCCTTAAAGATGCATTATTGTGTGTGGGTGGCCATCTAAGAGACAACCCTGGGAATGGACAGACCTTTGGAAATGTCAATGTGGCTTATGAAGTGGAAAGCCACTTGAACATGTGACATGTTTTGATGACTGGCCCTTTAAGAGGCAGACCCTAGAAGTGGACAAACCCTTGAAGAGGTGACAAATTTAGGGAATTATGTCCTTTAAGAGGTTGACCAGGGTTGTGTACAAACCCTCAAAACAACAGCATTTTAAGTGTACTGGCCCTTTAAGAGGTGGACCTGGGAAGCTTACGGACCTTTAAAATTGGCAATACTTTAAGGTGACTGGCCTATGAAGAGGATGACCATGGAAGTGGACAGTCCTTAAAGATGCATTATTGTGTGTGGGTGGCCTTCTAAGAGACAACCCTGGGAATGGACAGACCTTTGGAAATGTCAATGTGGCTTATGAAGTGGAAAGCCACTTGAACATGTGACATGTTTTGCGGACTGGCCCTTTAAGAGGCAGACCCTAGATATGGACAAACCCTTGAAGAGGTGACAAATTTAGGGAATTATGTCCTTTAAGAGGTTGACCAGGGTTGTGTACAAACCCTCGAAACAACAGCATTTTAAGTGTACTGGCCCTTTAAGAGGTGGACCTGGGAAGCTTACAGACCTTTAAAATTGGCAATACTTTAAGGTGACTGGCCTATGAAGAGGATGACCATGGAAGTGGACAGTCCTTAAAGATGCATTATTGTGTGTGGGTGGCCTTCTAAGAGACAACCCTGGGAATGGACAGACCTTTGGAAATGTCAATGTGGCTTATGAAGTGGAAATCCACTTGAACATGTGACATGTTTTGATGACTGGCCCTTTAAGAGGCAGACCCTAGATATGGACAAACCCTTGAAGAGGTGACAAATTTAGGGAATTATGTCCTTTAAGAGGTTGACCAGGGTTGTGTACAAACCCTTGAAACAACAGTATTTTAAGTGTACTGGCCCTTTAAGAGGTGGACCTGGGAAGCTTACAGACCTTTAAAATTGGCAATACTTTAAGGTGACTGGCCTATGAAGAGGATGACCATGGAAGTGGACAGTCCTTAAAGATGCATTATTGTGTGTGGGTGGCCTTCTAAGAGACAACCCTGGGAATGGACAGACCTTTGGAAATGTCAATGTGGCTTATGACGTGGAAAGCCACTTGAACATGTGACATGTTTTGCGGACTGGCCCTTTAAGAGGCAGACCCTAGAAGTGGACAAACCCTTGAAGAGGTGACAAATTTAGGGAATTATGTCCTTTAAGAGGTTGACCAGGGTTGTGTACAAACCCTCAAAACAACAGCATTTTAAGTGTACTGGCCCTTTAAGAGGTGGACCTGGGAAGCTTACGGACCTTAAAAATTGGCAATACTTTAAGGTGACTGGCCTATGAAGAGGATGACCATGGAAGTGGACAGTCCTTAAAGATGCATTATTGTGTGTGGGTGGCCTTCTAAGAGACAACCCTGGGAATGGACAGACCTTTGGAAATGTCAATGTGGCTTATGAAGTGGAAAGCCACTTGAACATGTGACATGTTTTGATGACTGGCCCTTTAAGAGGCAGACCCTAGAAGTGGACAAACCCTTGAAGAGGTGACAAATTTAGGGAATTATGTCCTTTAAGAGGTTGACCAGGGTTGTGTACAAACCCTTGAAACAACAGAATTTTAAGTGTACTGGCCCTTTAAGAGGTGGACCTGGGAAGCTTACAGACCTTTAAAATTGGCAATACTTTAAGGTGACTGGCCTATGAAGAGGATGACCATGGAAGTGGACAGTCCTTAAAGATGCATTATTGTGTGTGGGTGGCCTTCTAAGAGACAACCCTGGGAATGGACAGACCTTTGGAAATGTCAATGTGGCTTATGAAGTGGAAAGCCACTTGAACATGTGACATGTTTTGATGACTGGCCCTTTAAGAGGCAGACCCTAGAAGTGGACAAACCCTTGAAGAGGTGACAAATTTAGGGAATTATGTCCTTTAAGAGGTTGACCAGGGTTGTGTACAAACCCTTGAAACAACAGCATTTTAAGTGTACTGGCCCTTTAAGAGGTGGACCTGGGAAGCTTACAGACCTTTAAAATTGGCAATACTTTAAGGTGACTGGCCTATGAAGAGGATGACCATGGAAGTGGACAGTCCTTAAAGATGCATTATTGTGTGTGGGTGGCCTTCTAAGAGACAACCCTGGGAATGGACAGACCTTTGGAAATGTCAATGTGGCTTATGAAGTGGAAAGCCACTTGAACATGTGACATGTTTTGATGACTGGCCCTTTAAGAGGCAGACCCTAGAAGTGGACAAACCCTTGAAGAGGTGACAAATTTAGGGAATTATGTCCTTTAAGAGGTTGACCAGGGTTGTGTACAAACCCTCGAAACAACAGCATTTTAAGTGTACTGGCCCTTTAAGAGGTGGACCTGGGAAGCTTACAGACCTTTAAAATTGGCAATACTTTAAGGTGACTGGCCTATGAAGAGGATGACCATGGAAGTGGACAGTCCTTAAAGATGCATTATTGTGTGTGGGTGGCCTTCTAAGAGACAACCCTGGGAATGGACAGACCTTTGGAAATGTCAATGTGGCTTATGAAGTGGAAAGCCACTTGAACATGTGACATGTTTTGATGACTGGCCCTTTAAGAGGCAGACCCTAGAAGTGGACAAACCCTTGAAGAGGTGACAAATTTAGGGAATTATGTCCTTTAAGAGGTTGACCAGGGTTGTGTACAAACCCTCGACACAGCAGCATTTTAAGTGTACTGGCCCTTTAAGAGGTGGACCTGGGAAGCTTACGGACCTTTAAAATTGGCAATACTTTAAGGTGACTGGCCTATGAAGAGGATGACCATGGAAGTGGACAGTCCTTAAAGATGCATTATTGTGTGTGGGTGGCCATCTAAGAGACAACCCTGGGAATGGACAGACCTTTGGAAATGTCAATGTGGCTTATGAAGTGGAAAGCCACTTGAACATGTGACATGTTTTGATGACTGGCCCTTTAAGAGGCAGACCCTAGAAGTGGACAAACCCTTGAAGAGGTGACAAATTTAGGGAATTATGTCCTTTAAGAGGTTGACCAGGGTTGTGTACAAACCCTCGAAACAACAGCATTTTAAGTGTACTGGCCCTTTAAGAGGTGGACCTGGGAAGCTTACAGACCTTTAAAATTGGCAATACTTTAAGGTGACTGGCCTATGAAGAGGATGACCATGGAAGTGGACAGTCCTTAAAGATGCATTATTGTGTGTGGGTGGCCTTCTAAGAGACAACCCTGGGAATGGACAGACCTTTGGAAATGTCAATGTGGCTTATGAAGTGGAAAGCCACTTGAACATGTGACATGTTTTGATGACTGGCCCTTTAAGAGGCAGACCCTAGAAGTGGACAAACCCTTGAAGAGGTGACAAATTTAGGGAATTATGTCCTTTAAGAGGTTGACCAGGGTTGTGTACAAACCCTCGAAACAACAGCATTTTAAGTGTACTGGCCCTTTAAGAGGTGGACCTGGGAAGCTTACAGACCTTTAAAATTGGCAATACTTTAAGGTGACTGGCCTATGAAGAGGATGACCATGGAAGTGGACAGTCCTTAAAGATGCATTATTGTGTGTGGGTGGCCTTCTAAGAGACAACCCTGGGAATGGACAGACCTTTGGAAATGTCAATGTGGCTTATGAAGTGGAAAGCCACTTGAACATGTGACATGTTTTGATGACTGGCCCTTTAAGAGGCAGACCCTAGAAGTGGACAAACCCTTGAAGAGGTGACAAATTTAGGGAATTATGTCCTTTAAGAGGTTGACCAGGGTTGTGTACAAACCCTCGACACAGCAGCATTTTAAGTGTACTGGCCCTTTAAGAGGTGGACCTGGGAAGCTTACGGACCTTTAAAATTGGCAATACTTTAAGGTGACTGGCCTATGAAGAGGATGACCATGGAAGTGGACAGTCCTTAAAGATGCATTATTGTGTGTGGGTGGCCATCTAAGAGACAACCCTGGGAATGGACAGACCTTTGGAAATGTCAATGTGGCTTATGAAGTGGAAAGCCACTTGAACATGTGACATGTTTTGATGACTGGCCCTTTAAGAGGCAGACCCTAGAAGTGGACAAACCCTTGAAGAGGTGACAAATTTAGGGAATTATGTCCTTTAAGAGGTTGACCAGGGTTGTGTACAAACCCTCGAAACAACAGCATTTTAAGTGTACTGGCCTTTTAAGAGGTGGACCTGGGAAGCTTACAGACCTTTAAAATTGGCAATACTTTAAGGTGACTGGCCTATGAAGAGGATGACCATGGAAGTGGACAGTCCTTAAAGATGCATTATTGTGTGTGGGTGGCCTTCTAAGAGACAACCCTGGGAATGGACAGACCTTTGGAAATGTCAATGTGGCTTATGAAGTGGAAAGCCACTTGAACATGTGACATGTTTTGATGACTGGCCCTTTAAGAGGCAGACCCTAGAAGTGGACAAACCCTTGAAGAGGTGACAAATTTAGGGAATTATGTCCTTTAAGAGGTTGACCAGGGTTGTGTACAAACCCTCGAAACAACAGCATTTTAAGTGTACTGGCCCTTTAAGAGGTGGACCTGGGAAGCTTACAGACCTTTAAAATTGGCAATACTTTAAGGTGACTGGCCTATGAAGAGGATGACCATGGAAGTGGACAGTCCTTAAAGATGCATTATTGTGTGTGGGTGGCCTTCTAAGAGACAACCCTGGGAATGGACAGACCTTTGGAAATGTCAATGTGGCTTATGAAGTGGAAAGCCACTTGAACATGTGACATGTTTTGATGACTGGCCCTTTAAGAGGCAGACCCTAGAAGTGGACAAACCCTTGAAGAGGTGACAAATTTAGGGAATTATGTCCTTTAAGAGGTTGACCAGGGTTGTGTACAAACCCTTGAAACAACAGCATTTTAAGTGTACTGGCCCTTTAAGAGGTGGACCTGGGAAGCTTACAGACCTTTAAAATTGGCAATACTTTAAGGTGACTGGCCTATGAAGAGGATGACCATGGAAGTGGACAGTCCTTAAAGATGCATTATTGTGTGTGGGTGGCCTTCTAAGAGACAACCCTGGGAATGGACAGACCTTTGGAAATGTCAATGTGGCTTATGAAGTGGAAAGCCACTTGAACATGTGACATGTTTTGATGACTGGCCCTTTAAGAGGCAGACCCTAGAAGTGGACAAACCCTTGAAGAGGTGACAAATTTAGGGAATTATGTCCTTTAAGAGGTTGACCAGGGTTGTGTACAAACCCTTGAAACAACAGCATTTTAAGTGTACTGGCCCTTTAAGAGGTGGACCTGGGAAGCTTACAGACCTTTAAAATTGGCAATACTTTAAGGTGACTGGCCTATGAAGAGGATGACCATGGAAGTGGACAGTCCTTAAAGATGCATTATTGTGTGTGGGTGGCCTTCTAAGAGACAACCCTGGGAATGGACAGACCTTTGGAAATGTCAATGTGGCTTATGAAGTGGAAAGCCACTTGAACATGTGACATGTTTTGATGACTGGCCCTTTAAGAGGCAGACCCTAGAAGTGGACAAACCCTTGAAGAGGTGACAAATTTAGGGAATTATGTCCTTTAAGAGGTTGACCAGGGTTGTGTACAAACCCTCGAAACAACAGCATTTTAAGTGTACTGGCCCTTTAAGAGGTGGACCTGGGAAGCTTACAGACCTTTAAAATTGGCAATACTTTAAGGTGACTGGCCTATGAAGAGGATGACCATGGAAGTGGACAGTCCTTAAAGATGCATTATTGTGTGTGGGTGGCCTTCTAAGAGACAACCCTGGGAATGGACAGACCTTTGGAAATGTCAATGTGGCTTATGAAGTGGAAAGCCACTTGAACATGTGACATGTTTTGATGACTGGCCCTTTAAGAGGCAGACCCTAGAAGTGGACAAACCCTTGAAGAGGTGACAAATTTAGGGAATTATGTCCTTTAAGAGGTTGACCAGGGTTGTGTACAAACCCTTGAAACAACAGCATTTTAAGTGTACTGGCCCTTTAAGAGGTGGACCTGGGAAGCTTACAGACCTTTAAAATTGGCAATACTTTAAGGTGACTGGCCTATGAAGAGGATGACCATGGAAGTGGACAGTCCTTAAAGATGCATTATTGTGTGTGGGTGGCCATCTAAGAGACAACCCTGGGAATGGACAGACCTTTGGAAATGTCAATGTGGCTTATGAAGTGGAAAGCCACTTGAACATGTGACATGTTTTGATGACTGGCCCTTTAAGAGGCAGACCCTAGAAGTGGACAAACCCTTGAAGAGGTGACAAATTTAGGGAATTATGTCCTTTAAGAGGTTGACCAGGGTTGTGTACAAACCCTCGAAACAACAGCATTTTAAGTGTACTGGCCCTTTAAGAGGTGGACCTGGGAAGCTTACAGACCTTTAAAATTGGCAATACTTTAAGGTGACTGGCCTATGAAGAGGATGACCATGGAAGTGGACAGTCCTTAAAGATGCATTATTGTGTGTGGGTGGCCTTCTAAGAGACAACCCTGGGAATGGACAGACCTTTGGAAATGTCAATGTGGCTTATGAAGTGGAAAGCCACTTGAACATGTGACATGTTTTGATGACTGGCCCTTTAAGAGGCAGACCCTAGAAGTGGACAAACCCTTGAAGAGGTGACAAATTTAGGGAATTATGTCCTTTAAGAGGTTGACCAGGGTTGTGTACAAACCCTCGAAACAACAGCATTTTAAGTGTACTGGCCCTTTAAGAGGTGGACCTGGGAAGCTTACAGACCTTTAAAATTGGCAATACTTTAAGGTGACTGGCCTATGAAGAGGATGACCATGGAAGTGGACAGTCCTTAAAGATGCATTATTGTGTGTGGGTGGCCTTCTAAGAGACAACCCTGGGAATGGACAGACCTTTGGAAATGTCAATGTGGCTTATGAAGTGGAAAGCCACTTGAACATGTGACATGTTTTGATGACTGGCCCTTTAAGAGGCAGACCCTAGAAGTGGACAAACCCTTGAAGAGGTGACAAATTTAGGGAATTATGTCCTTTAAGAGGTTGACCAGGGTTGTGTACAAACCCTCGACACAGCAGCATTTTAAGTGTACTGGCCCTTTAAGAGGTGGACCTGGGAAGCTTACGGACCTTTAAAATTGGCAATACTTTAAGGTGACTGGCCTATGAAGAGGATGACCATGGAAGTGGACAGTCCTTAAAGATGCATTATTGTGTGTGGGTGGCCATCTAAGAGACAACCCTGGGAATGGACAGACCTTTGGAAATGTCAATGTGGCTTATGAAGTGGAAAGCCACTTGAACATGTGACATGTTTTGATGACTGGCCCTTTAAGAGGCAGACCCTAGAAGTGGACAAACCCTTGAAGAGGTGACAAATTTAGGGAATTATGTCCTTTAAGAGGTTGACCAGGGTTGTGTACAAACCCTCGAAACAACAGCATTTTAAGTGTACTGGCCCTTTAAGAGGTGGACCTGGGAAGCTTACAGACCTTTAAAATTGGCAATACTTTAAGGTGACTGGCCTATGAAGAGGATGACCATGGAAGTGGACAGTCCTTAAAGATGCATTATTGTGTGTGGGTGGCCTTCTAAGAGACAACCCTGGGAATGGACAGACCTTTGGAAATGTCAATGTGGCTTATGAAGTGGAAAGCCACTTGAACATGTGACATGTTTTGCGGACTGGCCCTTTAAGAGGCAGACCCTAGAAGTGGACAAACCCTTGAAGAGGTGACAAATTTAGGGAATTATGTCCTTTAAGAGGTTGACCAGGGTTGTGTACAAACCCTCGAAACAACAGTATTTTAAGTGTACTGGCCCTTTAAGAGGTGGACCTGGGAAGCTTACAGACCTTTAAAATTGGCAATACTTTAAGGTGACTGGCCTATGAAGAGGATGACCATGGAAGTGGACAGTCCTTAAAGATGCATTATTGTGTGTGGGTGGCCTTCTAAGAGACAACCCTGGGAATGGACAGACCTTTGGAAATGTCAATGTGGCTTATGAAGTGGAAAGCCACTTGAACATGTGACATGTTTTGCGGACTGGCCCTTTAAGAGGCAGACCCTAGAAGTGGACAAACCCTTGAAGAGGTGACAAATTTAGGGAATTATGTCCTTTAAGAGGTTGACCAGGGTTGTGTACAAACCCTCGAAACAACAGCATTTTAAGTGTACTGGCCCTTTAAGAGGTGGACCTGGGAAGCTTACGGACCTTTAAAATTGGCAATACTTTAAGGTGACTGGCCTATGAAGAGGATGACCATGGAAGTGGACAGTCCTTAAAGATGCATTATTGTGTGTGGGTGGCCATCTAAGAGACAACCCTGGGAATGGACAGACCTTTGGAAATGTCAATGTGGCTTATGAAGTGGAAAGCCACTTGAACATGTGACATGTTTTGATGACTGGCCCTTTAAGAGGCAGACCCTAGAAGTGGACAAACCCTTGAAGAGGTGACAAATTTAGGGAATTATGTCCTTTAAGAGGTTGACCAGGGTTGTGTACAAACCCTCAAAACAACAGCATTTTAAGTGTACTGGCCCTTTAAGAGGTGGACCTGGGAAGCTTACGGACCTTTAAAATTGGCAATACTTTAAGGTGACTGGCCTATGAAGAGGACTGACATGGAAGTGGACAGTCCATAAAGATGCATTCATTGAGTGTGGGTGGCCTTCTATTCTAGACCTGGGGAGGACAACCCTCTGAACAATATTATCTTGAAATGTCCCAATGTGGCTACCTGGAAATGACACTTGAAATGTGACATGACTGATTGAAGATGCCCTTAGAGACCTAGATATGGACAACCTTGGCCTTAAGAGGCTGACCAAATTTAGGGAATTATGTCCTTTAAGAGGTTGACCAGGGTTGTGTACAAACCCTTGAAACAACAGTATTTTAAGTGTACTGGCCCTTTAAGAGGTGGACCTGGGAAGCTTACAGACCTTTAAAATTGGCAATACTTTAAGGTGACTGGCCTATGAAGAGGATGACCATGGAAGTGGACAGTCCTTAAAGATGCATTATTGTGTGTGGGTGGCCTTCTAAGAGACAACCCTGGGAATGGACAGACCTTTGGAAATGTCAATGTGGCTTATGAAGTGGAAAGCCACTTGAACATGTGACATGTTTTGCGGACTGGCCCTTTAAGAGGCAGACCCTAGAAGTGGACAAACCCTTGAAGAGGTGACAAATTTAGGGAATTATGTCCTTTAAGAGGTTGACCAGGGTGTGGTACAAACCCTCGAAACAACAGTATTTTAAGTGTACTGGCCCTTTAAGAGGTGGACCTGGGAAGCTTACAGACCTTTAAAATTGGCAATACTTTAAGGTGCCCCCCCCCCCCCCCCCCCCCCCTCCACCCCCTTAAAGATGCATTATTGTGTGTGGGTGGCCTTCTAAGAGACAACCCTGGGAATGGACAGACCTTTGGAAATGTCAATGTGGCTTATGAAGTGGAAAGCCACTTGAACATGTGACATGTTTTGCGGACTGGCCCTTTAAGAGGCAGACCCTAGAAGTGGACAAACCCTTGAAGAGGTGACAAATTTAGGGAATTATGTCCTTTAAGAGGTTGACCAGGGTTGTGTACAAACCCTCGAAACAACAGCATTTTAAGTGTACTGGCCCTTTAAGAGGTGGACCTGGGAAGCTTACGGACCTTTAAAATTGGCAATACTTTAAGGTGACTGGCCTATGAAGAGGATGACCATGGAAGTGGACAGTCCTTAAAGATGCATTATTGTGTGTGGGTGGCCATCTAAGAGACAACCCTGGGAATGGACAGACCTTTGGAAATGTCAATGTGGCTTATGAAGTGGAAAGCCACTTGAACATGTGACATGTTTTGATGACTGGCCCTTTAAGAGGCAGACCCTAGAAGTGGACAAACCCTTGAAGAGGTGACAAATTTAGGGAATTATGTCCTTTAAGAGGTTGACCAGGGTTGTGTACAAACCCTCAAAACAACAGCATTTTAAGTGTACTGGCCCTTTAAGAGGTGGACCTGGGAAGCTTACGGACCTTTAAAATTGGCAATACTTTAAGGTGACTGGCCTATGAAGAGGATGACCATGGAAGTGGACAGTCCTTAAAGATGCATTATTGTGTGTGGGTGGCCTTCTAAGAGACACCCCTGGGAATGGACAGACCTTTGGAAATGTCAATGTGGCTTATGAAGTGGAAATCCACTTGAACATGTGACATGTTTTGATGACTGGCCCTTTAAGAGGCAGACCCTAGATATGGACAAACCCTTGAAGAGGTGACAAATTTAGGGAATTATGTCCTTTAAGAGGTTGACCAGGGTTGTGTACAAACCCTTGAAACAACAGTATTTTAAGTGTACTGGCCCTTTAAGAGGTGGACCTGGGAAGCTTACAGACCTTTAAAATTGGCAATACTTTAAGGTGACTGGCCTATGAAGAGGATGACCATGGAAGTGGACAGTCCTTAAAGATGCATTATTGTGTGTGGGTGGCCTTCTAAGAGACAACCCTGGGAATGGACAGACCTTTGGAAATGTCAATGTGGCTTATGAAGTGGAAAGCCACTTGAACATGTGACATGTTTTGCGGACTGGCCCTTTAAGAGGCAGACCCTAGAAGTGGACAAACCCTTGAAGAGGTGACAAATTTAGGGAATTATGTCCTTTAAGAGGTTGACCAGGGTTGTGTACAAACCCTCGAAACAACAGCATTTTAAGTGTACTGGACCTTTAAGAGGTGGACCTGGGAAGCTTACGGACCTTTAAAATTGGCAATACTTTAAGGTGACTGGCCTATGAAGAGGATGACCATGGAAGTGGACAGTCCTTAAAGATGCATTATTGTGTGTGGGTGGCCTTCTAAGAGACAACCCTGGGAATGGACAGACCTTTGGAAATGTCAATGTGGCTTATGAAGTGGAAAGCCACTTGAACATGTGACATGTTTTGATGACTGGCCCTTTAAGAGGCAGACCCTAGAAGTGGACAAACCCTTGAAGAGGTGACAAATTTAGGGAATTATGTCCTTTAAGAGGTTGACCAGGGTTGTGTACAAACCCTTGAAACAACAGCATTTTAAGTGTACTGGCCCTTTAAGAGGTGGACCTGGGAAGCTTACAGACCTTTAAAATTGGCAATACTTTAAGGTGACTGGCCTATGAAGAGGATGACCATGGAAGTGGACAGTCCTTAAAGATGCATTATTGTGTGTGGGTGGCCTTCTAAGAGACAACCCTGGGAATGGACAGACCTTTGGAAATGTCAATGTGGCTTATGAAGTGGAAAGCCACTTGAACATGTGACATGTTTTGATGACTGGCCCTTTAAGAGGCAGACCCTAGAAGTGGACAAACCCTTGAAGAGGTGACAAATTTAGGGAATTATGTCCTTTAAGAGGTTGACCAGGGTTGTGTACAAACCCTCGAAACAACAGCATTTTAAGTGTACTGGCCCTTTAAGAGGTGGACCTGGGAAGCTTACAGACCTTTAAAATTGGCAATACTTTAAGGTGACTGGCCTATGAAGAGGATGACCATGGAAGTGGACAGTCCTTAAAGATGCATTATTGTGTGTGGGTGGCCTTCTAAGAGACAACCCTGGGAATGGACAGACCTTTGGAAATGTCAATGTGGCTTATGAAGTGGAAAGCCACTTGAACATGTGACATGTTTTGCGGACTGGCCCTTTAAGAGGCAGACCCTAGAAGTGGACAAACCCTTGAAGAGGTGACAAATTTAGGGAATTATGTCCTTTAAGAGGTTGACCAGGGTTGTGTACAAACCCTCGAAACAACAGCATTTTAAGTGTACTGGCCCTTTAAGAGGTGGACCTGGGAAGCTTACGGACCTTTAAAATTGGCAATACTTTAAGGTGACTGGCCTATGAAGAGGATGACCATGGAAGTGGACAGTCCTTAAAGATGCATTATTGTGTGTGGGTGGCCTTCTAAGAGACAACCCTGGGAATGGACAGACCTTTGGAAATGTCAATGTGGCTTATGAAGTGGAAAGCCACTTGAACATGTGACATGTTTTGCGGACTGGCCCTTTAAGAGGCAGACCCTAGAAGTGGACAAACCCTTTAAGAGGTGACAAATTTAGGGAATTATGTCCTTTAAGAGGTTGACCAGGGTTGTGTACAAACCCTCGAAAAAACAGCATTTTAAGTGTACTGGCCCTTTAAGAGGTGGACCTGGGAAGCTTACGGACCTTTAAAATTGGCAATACTTTAAGGTGACTGGCCTATGAAGAGGATGACCATGGAAGTGGACAGTCCTTAAAGATGCATTATTGTGTGTGGGTGGCCTTCTAAGAGACAACCCTGGGAATGGACAGACCTTTGGAAATGTCAATGTGGCTTATGAAGTGGAAAGCCACTTGAACATGTGACATGTTTTGCGGACTGGCCCTTTAAGAGGCAGACCCTAGAAGTGGACACACCCTTGAAGAGGTGACAAATTTAGGGAATTATGTCCTTTAAGAGGTTGACCAGGGTTGTGTACAAACCCTCAAAACAACAGCATTTTAAGTGTACTGGCCCTTTAAGAGGTGGACCTGGGAAGCTTACGGACCTTTAAAATTGGCAATACTTTAAGGTGACTGGCCTATGAAGAGGATGACCATGGAAGTGGACAGTCCTTAAAGATGCATTATTGTGTGTGGGTGGCCATCTAAGAGACAACCCTGGGAATGGACAGACCTTTGGAAATGTCAATGTGGCTTATGAAGTGGAAAGCCACTTGAACATGTGACATGTTTTGATGACTGGCCCTTTAAGAGGCAGACCCTAGAAGTGGACAAACCCTTGAAGAGGTGACAAATTTAGGGAATTATGTCCTTTAAGAGGTTGACCAGGGTTGTGTACAAACCCTCAAAACAACAGCATTTTAAGTGTACTGGCCCTTTAAGAGGTGGACCTGGGAAGCTTACGGACCTTTAAAATTGGCAATACTTTAAGGTTACTGGCCTATGAAGAGGATGACCATGGAAGTGGACAGTCCTTAAAGATGCATTATTGTGTGTGGGTGGCCTTCTAAGAGACAACCCTGGGAATGGACAGACCTTTGGAAATGTCAATGTGGCTTATGAAGTGGAAAGCCACTTGAACATGTGACATGTTTTGCGGACTGGCCCTTTAAGAGGCAGACCCTAGATATGGACAAACCCTTGAAGAGGTGACAAATTTAGGGAATTATGTCCTTTAAAAGGTTGACCAGGGTTGTGTACAAACCCTCGAAACAACAGCATTTTAAGTGTACTGGCCCTTTAAGAGGTGGACCTGGGAAGCTTACAGACCTTTAAAATTGGCAATACTTTAAGGTGACTGGCCTATGAAGAGGATGACCATGGAAGTGGACAGTCCTTAAAGATGCATTATTGTGTGTGGGTGGCCTTCTAAGAGACAACCCTGGGAATGGACAGACCTTTGGAAATGTCAATGTGGCTTATGAAGTGGAAAGCCACTTGAAAATGTGACATGTTTTGCGGACTGGCCCTTTAAGAGGCAGACCCTAGAAGTGGACAAACCCTTGAAGAGGTGACAAATTTAGGGAATTATGTCCTTTAAGAGGTTGACCAGGGTTGTGTACAAACCCTCGAAACAACAGCATTTTAAGTGTACTGGCCCTTTAAGAGGTGGACCTGGGAAGCTTACGGACCTTTAAAATTGGCAATACTTTAAGGTGACTGGCCTATGAAGAGGATGACCATGGAAGTGGACAGTCCTTAAAGATGCATTATTGTGTGTGGGTGGCCATCTAAGAGACAACCCTGGGAATGGACAGACCTTTGGAAATGTCAATGTGGCTTATGAAGTGGAAAGCCACTTGAACATGTGACATGTTTTGATGACTGGCCCTTTAAGAGGCAGACCCTAGAAGTGGACAAACCCTTTAAGAGGTGACAAATTTAGGGAATTATGTCCTTTAAGAGGTTGACCAGGGTTGTGTACAAACCCTCGAAAAAACAGCATTTTAAGTGTACTGGCCCTTTAAGAGGTGGACCTGGGAAGCTTACGGACCTTTAAAATTGGCAATACTTTAAGGTGACTGGCCTATGAAGAGGATGACCATGGAAGTGGACAGTCCTTAAAGATGCATTATTGTGTGTGGGTGGCCTTCTAAGAGACAACCCTGGGAATGGACAGACCTTTGGAAATGTCAATGTGGCTTATGAAGTGGAAAGCCACTTGAACATGTGACATGTTTTGCGGACTGGCCCTTTAAGAGGCAGACCCTAGAAGTGGACAAACCCTTGAAGAGGTGACAAATTTAGGGAATTATGTCCTTTAAGAGGTTGACCAGGGTTGTGTACAAACCCTCGAAACAACAGCATTTTAAGTGTACTGGCCCTTTAAGAGGTGGACCTGGGAAGCTTACGGACCTTTAAAATTGGCAATACTTTAAGGTGACTGGCCTATGAAGAGGATGACCATGGAAGTGGACAGTCCTTAAAGATGCATTATTGTGTGTGGGTGGCCTTCTAAGAGACAACCCTGGGAATGGACAGACCTTTGGAAATGTCAATGTGGCTTATGAAGTGGAAAGCCACTTGAACATGTGACATGTTTTGCGGACTGGCCCTTTAAGAGGCAGACCCTAGAAGTGGACAAACCCTTTAAGAGGTGACAAATTTAGGGAATTATGTCCTTTAAGAGGTTGACCAGGGTTGTGTACAAACCCTCGAAAAAACAGCATTTTAAGTGTACTGGCCCTTTAAGAGGTGGACCTGGGAAGCTTACGGACCTTTAAAATTGGCAATACTTTAAGGTGACTGGCCTATGAAGAGGATGACCATGGAAGTGGACAGTCCTTAAAGATGCATTATTGTGTGTGGGTGGCCTTCTAAGAGACAACCCTGGGAATGGACAGACCTTTGGAAATGTCAATGTGGCTTATGAAGTGGAAAGCCACTTGAACATGTGACATGTTTTGCGGACTGGCCCTTTAAGAGGCAGACCCTAGAAGTGGACACACCCTTGAAGAGGTGACAAATTTAGGGAATTATGTCCTTTAAGAGGTTGACCAGGGTTGTGTACAAACCCTCGAAACAACAGCATTTTAAGTGTACTGGCCCTTTAAGAGGTGGACCTGGGAAGCTTACGGACCTTTAAAATTGGCAATACTTTAAGGTGACTGGCCTATGAAGAGGATGACCATGGAAGTGGACAGTCCTTAAAGATGCATTATTGTGTGTGGGTGGCCATCTAAGAGACAACCCTGGGAATGGACAGACCTTTGGAAATGTCAATGTGGCTTATGAAGTGGAAAGCCACTTGAACATGTGACATGTTTTGATGACTGGCCCTTTAAGAGGCAGACCCTAGAAGTGGACAAACCCTTGAAGAGGTGACAAATTTAGGGAATTATGTCCTTTAAGAGGTTGACCAGGGTTGTGTACAAACCCTCAAAACAACAGCATTTTAAGTGTACTGGCCCTTTAAGAGGTGGACCTGGGAAGCTTACGGACCTTTAAAATTGGCAATACTTTAAGGTGACTGGCCTATGAAGAGGATGACCATGGAAGTGGACAGTCCTTAAAGATGCATTATTGTGTGTGGGTGGCCTTCTAAGAGACAACCCTGGGAATGGACAGACCTTTGGAAATGTCAATGTGGCTTATGAAGTGGAAAGCCACTTGAACATGTGACATGTTTTGCGGACTGGCCCTTTAAGAGGCAGACCCTAGAAGTGGACAAACCCTTGAAGAGGTGACAAATTTAGGGAATTATGTCCTTTAAGAGGTTGACCAGGGTTGTGTACAAACCCTTGAAACAACAGCATTTTAAGTGTACTGGCCCTTTAAGAGGTGGACCTGGGAAGCTTACAGACCTTTAAAATTGGCAATACTTTAAGGTGACTGGCCTATGAAGAGGATGACCATGGAAGTGGACAGTCCTTAAAGATGCATTATTGTGTGTGGGTGGCCTTCTAAGAGACAACCCTGGGAATGGACAGACCTTTGGAAATGTCAATGTGGCTTATGAAGTGGAAAGCCACTTGAACATGTGACATGTTTTGATGACTGGCCCTTTAAGAGGCAGACCCTAGAAGTGGACAAACCCTTGAAGAGGTGACAAATTTAGAGAATTATGTCCTTTAAGAGGTTGACCAGGGTTGTGTACAAACCCTTGAAACAACAGCATTTTAAGTGTACTGGCCCTTTAAGAGGTGGACCTGGGAAGCTTACAGACCTTTAAAATTGGCAATACTTTAAGGTGACTGGCCTATGAAGAGGATGACCATGGAAGTGGACAGTCCTTAAAGATGCATTATTGTGTGTGGGTGGCCTTCTAAGAGACAACCCTGGGAATGGACAGACCTTTGGAAATGTCAATGTGGCTTATGAAGTGGAAAGCCACTTGAACATGTGACATGTTTTGATGACTGGCCCTTTAAGAGGCAGACCCTAGAAGTGGACAAACCCTTGAAGAGGTGACAAATTTAGGGAATTATGTGCTTTAAGAGGTTGACCAGGGTTGTGTACAAACCCTCGAAACAACAGCATTTTAAGTGTACTGGCCCTTTAAGAGGTGGACCTGGGAAGCTTACAGACCTTTAAAATTGGCAATACTTTAAGGTGACTGGCCTATGAAGAGGATGACCATGGAAGTGGACAGTCCTTAAAGATGCATTATTGTGTGTGGGTGGCCTTCTAAGAGACAACCCTGGGAATGGACAGACCTTTGGAAATGTCAATGTGGCTTATGAAGTGGAAAGCCACTTGAACATGTGACATGTTTTGATGACTGGCCCTTTAAGAGGCAGACCCTAGAAGTGGACAAACCCTTGAAGAGGTGACAAATTTAGAGAATTATGTCCTTTAAGAGGTTGACCAGGGTTGTGTACAAACCCTTGAAACAACAGCATTTTAAGTGTACTGGCCCTTTAAGAGGTGGACCTGGGAAGCTTACAGACCTTTAAAATTGGCAATACTTTAAGGTGACTGGCCTATGAAGAGGATGACCATGGAAGTGGACAGTCCTTAAAGATGCATTATTGTGTGTGGGTGGCCTTCTAAGAGACAACCCTGGGAATGGACAGACCTTTGGAAATGTCAATGTGGCTTATGAAGTGGAAAGCCACTTGAACATGTGACATGTTTTGATGACTGGCCCTTTAAGAGGCAGACCCTAGAAGTGGACAAACCCTTGAAGAGGTGACAAATTTAGGGAATTATGTCCTTTAAGAGGTTGACCAGGGTTGTGTACAAACCCTCGAAACAACAGCATTTTAAGTGTACTGGCCCTTTAAGAGGTGGACCTGGGAAGCTTACAGACCTTTAAAATTGGCAATACTTTAAGGTGACTGGCCTATGAAGAGGATGACCATGGAAGTGGACAGTCCTTAAAGATGCATTATTGTGTGTGGGTGGCCTTCTAAGAGACAACCCTGGGAATGGACAGACCTTTGGAAATGTCAATGTGGCTTATGAAGTGGAAAGCCACTTGAAAATGTGACATGTTTTGCGGACTGGCCCTTTAAGAGGCAGACCCTAGAAGTGGACAAACCCTTGAAGAGGTGACAAATTTAGGGAATTATGTCCTTTAAGAGGTTGACCAGGGTTGTGTACAAACCCTCGAAACAACAGCATTTTAAGTGTACTGGCCCTTTAAGAGGTGGACCTGGGAAGCTTACGGACCTTTAAAATTGGCAATACTTTAAGGTGACTGGCCTATGAAGAGGATGACCATGGAAGTGGACAGTCCTTAAAGATGCATTATTGTGTGTGGGTGGCCATCTAAGAGACAACCCTGGGAATGGACAGACCTTTGGAAATGTCAATGTGGCTTATGAAGTGGAAAGCCACTTGAACATGTGACATGTTTTGATGACTGGCCCTTTAAGAGGCAGACCCTAGAAGTGGACAAACCCTTTAAGAGGTGACAAATTTAGGGAATTATGTCCTTTAAGAGGTTGACCAGGGTTGTGTACAAACCCTCGAAAAAACAGCATTTTAAGTGTACTGGCCCTTTAAGAGGTGGACCTGGGAAGCTTACAGACCTTTAAAATTGGCAATACTTTAAGGTGACTGGCCTATGAAGAGGATGACCATGGAAGTGGACAGTCCTTAAAGATGCATTATTGTGTGTGGGTGGCCTTCTAAGAGACAACCCTGGGAATGGACAGACCTTTGGAAATGTCAATGTGGCTTATGAAGTGGAAAGCCACTTGAACATGTGACATGTTTTGCGGACTGGCCCTTTAAGAGGCAGACCCTAGAAGTGGACAAACCCTTGAAGAGGTGACAAATTTAGGGAATTATGTCCTTTAAGAGGTTGACCAGGGTTGTGTACAAACCCTCGAAACAACAGCATTTTAAGTGTACTGGCCCTTTAAGAGGTGGACCTGGGAAGCTTACGGACCTTTAAAATTGGCAATACTTTAAGGTGACTGGCCTATGAAGAGGATGACCATGGAAGTGGACAGTCCTTAAAGATGCATTATTGTGTGTGGGTGGCCTTCTAAGAGACAACCCTGGGAATGGACAGACCTTTGGAAATGTCAATGTGGCTTATGAAGTGGAAAGCCACTTGAACATGTGACATGTTTTGCGGACTGGCCCTTTAAGAGGCAGACCCTAGAAGTGGACAAACCCTTTAAGAGGTGACAAATTTAGGGAATTATGTCCTTTAAGAGGTTGACCAGGGTTGTGTACAAACCCTCGAAAAAACAGCATTTTAAGTGTACTGGCCCTTTAAGAGGTGGACCTGGGAAGCTTACGGACCTTTAAAATTGGCAATACTTTAAGGTGACTGGCCTATGAAGAGGATGACCATGGAAGTGGACAGTCCTTAAAGATGCATTATTGTGTGTGGGTGGCCTTCTAAGAGACAACCCTGGGAATGGACAGACCTTTGGAAATGTCAATGTGGCTTATGAAGTGGAAAGCCACTTGAACATGTGACATGTTTTGCGGACTGGCCCTTTAAGAGGCAGACCCTAGAAGTGGACACACCCTTGAAGAGGTGACAAATTTAGGGAATTATGTCCTTTAAGAGGTTGACCAGGGTTGTGTACAAACCCTCGAAACAACAGCATTTTAAGTGTACTGGCCCTTTAAGAGGTGGACCTGGGAAGCTTACGGACCTTTAAAATTGGCAATACTTTAAGGTGACTGGCCTATGAAGAGGATGACCATGGAAGTGGACAGTCCTTAAAGATGCATTATTGTGTGTGGGTGGCCATCTAAGAGACAACCCTGGGAATGGACAGACCTTTGGAAATGTCAATGTGGCTTATGAAGTGGAAAGCCACTTGAACATGTGACATGTTTTGATGACTGGCCCTTTAAGAGGCAGACCCTAGAAGTGGACAAACCCTTGAAGAGGTGACAAATTTAGGGAATTATGTCCTTTAAGAGGTTGACCAGGGTTGTGTACAAACCCTCAAAACAACAGCATTTTAAGTGTACTGGCCCTTTAAGAGGTGGACCTGGGAAGCTTACGGACCTTTAAAATTGGCAATACTTTAAGGTGACTGGCCTATGAAGAGGATGACCATGGAAGTGGACAGTCCTTAAAGATGCATTATTGTGTGTGGGTGGCCTTCTAAGAGACAACCCTGGGAATGGACAGACCTTTGGAAATGTCAATGTGGCTTATGAAGTGGAAAGCCACTTGAACATGTGACATGTTTTGCGGACTGGCCCTTTAAGAGGCAGACCCTAGAAGTGGACAAACCCTTGAAGAGGTGACAAATTTAGGGAATTATGTCCTTTAAGAGGTTGACCAGGGTTGTGTACAAACCCTTGAAACAACAGCATTTTAAGTGTACTGGCCCTTTAAGAGGTGGACCTGGGAAGCTTACAGACCTTTAAAATTGGCAATACTTTAAGGTGACTGGCCTATGAAGAGGATGACCATGGAAGTGGACAGTCCTTAAAGATGCATTATTGTGTGTGGGTGGCCTTCTAAGAGACAACCCTGGGAATGGACAGACCTTTGGAAATGTCAATGTGGCTTATGAAGTGGAAAGCCACTTGAACATGTGACATGTTTTGATGACTGGCCCTTTAAGAGGCAGACCCTAGAAGTGGACAAACCCTTGAAGAGGTGACAAATTTAGAGAATTATGTCCTTTAAGAGGTTGACCAGGGTTGTGTACAAACCCTTGAAACAACAGCATTTTAAGTGTACTGGCCCTTTAAGAGGTGGACCTGGGAAGCTTACAGACCTTTAAAATTGGCAATACTTTAAGGTGACTGGCCTATGAAGAGGATGACCATGGAAGTGGACAGTCCTTAAAGATGCATTATTGTGTGTGGGTGGCCTTCTAAGAGACAACCCTGGGAATGGACAGACCTTTGGAAATGTCAATGTGGCTTATGAAGTGGAAAGCCACTTGAACATGTGACATGTTTTGATGACTGGCCCTTTAAGAGGCAGACCCTAGAAGTGGACAAACCCTTGAAGAGGTGACAAATTTAGGGAATTATGTGCTTTAAGAGGTTGACCAGGGTTGTGTACAAACCCTCGAAACAACAGCATTTTAAGTGTACTGGCCCTTTAAGAGGTGGACCTGGGAAGCTTACAGACCTTTAAAATTGGCAATACTTTAAGGTGACTGGCCTATGAAGAGGATGACCATGGAAGTGGACAGTCCTTAAAGATGCATTATTGTGTGTGGGTGGCCTTCTAAGAGACAACCCTGGGAATGGACAGACCTTTGGAAATGTCAATGTGGCTTATGAAGTGGAAAGCCACTTGAACATGTGACATGTTTTGATGACTGGCCCTTTAAGAGGCAGACCCTAGAAGTGGACAAACCCTTGAAGAGGTGACAAATTTAGAGAATTATGTCCTTTAAGAGGTTGACCAGGGTTGTGTACAAACCCTTGAAACAACAGCATTTTAAGTGTACTGGCCCTTTAAGAGGTGGACCTGGGAAGCTTACAGACCTTTAAAATTGGCAATACTTTAAGGTGACTGGCCTATGAAGAGGATGACCATGGAAGTGGACAGTCCTTAAAGATGCATTATTGTGTGTGGGTGGCCTTCTAAGAGACAACCCTGGGAATGGACAGACCTTTGGAAATGTCAATGTGGCTTATGAAGTGGAAAGCCACTTGAACATGTGACATGTTTTGATGACTGGCCCTTTAAGAGGCAGACCCTAGAAGTGGACAAACCCTTGAAGAGGTGACAAGTTTAGGGAATTATGTGCTTTAAGAGGTTGACCAGGGTTGTGTACAAACCCTCGAAACAACAGCATTTTAAGTGTACTGGCCCTTTAAGAGGTGGACCTGGGAAGCTTACAGACCTTTAAAATTGGCAATACTTTAAGGTGACTGGCCTATGAAGAGGATGACCATGGAAGTGGACAGTCCTTAAAGATGCATTATTGTGTGTGGGTGGCCTTCTAAGAGACAACCCTGGGAATGGACAGACCTTTGGAAATGTCAATGTGGCTTATGAAGTGGAAAGCCACTTGAACATGTGACATGTTTTGATGACTGGCCCTTTAAGAGGCAGACCCTAGAAGTGGACAAACCCTTGAAGAGGTGACAAATTTAGGGAATTATGTCCTTTAAGAGGTTGACCAGGGTTGTGTACAAACCCTCGAAACAACAGCATTTTAAGTGTACTGGCCCTTTAAGAGGTGGACCTGGGAAGCTTACGGACCTTTAAAATTGGCAATACTTTAAGGTGACTGGCCTATGAAGAGGATGACCATGGAAGTGGACAGTCCTTAAAGATGCATTATTGTGTGTGGGTGGCCATCTAAGAGACAACCCTGGGAATGGACAGACCTTTGGAAATGTCAATGTGGCTTATGAAGTGGAAAGCCACTTGAACATGTGACATGTTTTGATGACTGGCCCTTTAAGAGGCAGACCCTAGAAGTGGACAAACCCTTGAAGAGGTGACAAATTTAGGGAATTATGTCCTTTAAGAGGTTGACCAGGGTTGTGTACAAACCCTCAAAACAACAGCATTTTAAGTGTACTGGCCCTTTAAGAGGTGGACCTGGGAAGCTTACGGACCTTTAAAATTGGCAATACTTTAAGGTGACTGGCCTATGAAGAGGATGACCATGGAAGTGGACAGTCCTTAAAGATGCATTATTGTGTGTGGGTGGCCTTCTAAGAGACACCCCTGGGAATGGACAGACCTTTGGAAATGTCAATGTGGCTTATGAAGTGGAAATCCACTTGAACATGTGACATGTTTTGATGACTGGCCCTTTAAGAGGCAGACCCTAGATATGGACAAACCCTTGAAGAGGTGACAAATTTAGGGAATTATGTCCTTTAAGAGGTTGACCAGGGTTGTGTACAAACCCTCGAAACAACAGCATTTTAAGTGTACTGGCCCTTTAAGAGGTGGACCTGGGAAGCTTACAGACCTTTAAAATTGGCAATACTTTAAGGTGACTGGCCTATGAAGAGGATGACCATGGAAGTGGACAGTCCTTAAAGATGCATTATTGTGTGTGGGTGGCCTTCTAAGAGACAACCCTGGGAATGGACAGACCTTTGGAAATGTCAATGTGGCTTATGAAGTGGAAAGCCACTTGAACATGTGACATGTTTTGATGACTGGCCCTTTAAGAGGCAGACCCTAGAAGTGGACAAACCCTTGAAGAGGTGACAAATTTAGGGAATTATGTGCTTTAAGAGGTTGACCAGGGTTGTGTACAAACCCTCGAAACAACAGCATTTTAAGTGTACTGGCCCTTTAAGAGGTGGACCTGGGAAGCTTACAGACCTTTAAAATTGGCAATACTTTAAGGTGACTGGCCTATGAAGAGGATGACCATGGAAGTGGACAGTCCTTAAAGATGCATTATTGTGTGTGGGTGGCCTTCTAAGAGACAACCCTGGGAATGGACAGACCTTTGGAAATGTCAATGTGGCTTATGAAGTGGAAAGCCACTTGAACATGTGACATGTTTTGATGACTGGCCCTTTAAGAGGCAGACCCTAGAAGTGGACAAACCCTTGAAGAGGTGACAAATTTAGAGAATTATGTCCTTTAAGAGGTTGACCAGGGTTGTGTACAAACCCTTGAAACAACAGCATTTTAAGTGTACTGGCCCTTTAAGAGGTGGACCTGGGAAGCTTACAGACCTTTAAAATTGGCAATACTTTAAGGTGACTGGCCTATGAAGAGGATGACCATGGAAGTGGACAGTCCTTAAAGATGCATTATTGTGTGTGGGTGGCCTTCTAAGAGACAACCCTGGGAATGGACAGACCTTTGGAAATGTCAATGTGGCTTATGAAGTGGAAAGCCACTTGAACATGTGACATGTTTTGATGACTGGCCCTTTAAGAGGCAGACCCTAGAAGTGGACAAACCCTTGAAGAGGTGACAAGTTTAGGGAATTATGTGCTTTAAGAGGTTGACCAGGGTTGTGTACAAACCCTCGAAACAACAGCATTTTAAGTGTACTGGCCCTTTAAGAGGTGGACCTGGGAAGCTTACAGACCTTTAAAATTGGCAATACTTTAAGGTGACTGGCCTATGAAGAGGATGACCATGGAAGTGGACAGTCCTTAAAGATGCATTATTGTGTGTGGGTGGCCTTCTAAGAGACAACCCTGGGAATGGACAGACCTTTGGAAATGTCAATGTGGCTTATGAAGTGGAAAGCCACTTGAACATGTGACATGTTTTGATGACTGGCCCTTTAAGAGGCAGACCCTAGAAGTGGACAAACCCTTGAAGAGGTGACAAATTTAGGGAATTATGTCCTTTAAGAGGTTGACCAGGGTTGTGTACAAACCCTCGAAACAACAGCATTTTAAGTGTACTGGCCCTTTAAGAGGTGGACCTGGGAAGCTTACGGACCTTTAAAATTGGCAATACTTTAAGGTGACTGGCCTATGAAGAGGATGACCATGGAAGTGGACAGTCCTTAAAGATGCATTATTGTGTGTGGGTGGCCATCTAAGAGACAACCCTGGGAATGGACAGACCTTTGGAAATGTCAATGTGGCTTATGAAGTGGAAAGCCACTTGAACATGTGACATGTTTTGCGGACTGGCCCTTTAAGAGGCAGACCCTAGAAGTGGACAAACCCTTGAAGAGGTGACAAATTTAGGGAATTATGTCCTTTAAGAGGTTGACCAGGGTTGTGTACAAACCCTCAAAACAACAGCATTTTAAGTGTACTGGCCCTTTAAGAGGTGGACCTGGGAAGCTTACGGACCTTTAAAATTGGCAATACTTTAAGGTGACTGGCCTATGAAGAGGATGACCATGGAAGTGGACAGTCCTTAAAGATGCATTATTGTGTGTGGGTGGCCTTCTAAGAGACACCCCTGGGAATGGACAGACCTTTGGAAATGTCAATGTGGCTTATGAAGTGGAAATCCACTTGAACATGTGACATGTTTTGATGACTGGCCCTTTAAGAGGCAGACCCTAGATATGGACAAACCCTTGAAGAGGTGACAAATTTAGGGAATTATGTCCTTTAAGAGGTTGACCAGGGTTGTGTACAAACCCTTGAAACAACAGTATTTTAAGTGTACTGGCCCTTTAAGAGGTGGACCTGGGAAGCTTACAGACCTTTAAAATTGGCAATACTTTAAGGTGACTGGCCTATGAAGAGGATGACCATGGAAGTGGACAGTCCTTAAAGATGCATTATTGTGTGTGGGTGGCCTTCTAAGAGACAACCCTGGGAATGGACAGACCTTTGGAAATGTCAATGTGGCTTATGAAGTGGAAAGCCACTTGAACATGTGACATGTTTTGCGGACTGGCCCTTTAAGAGGCAGACCCTAGAAGTGGACAAACCCTTGAAGAGGTGACAAATTTAGGGAATTATGTCCTTTAAGAGGTTGACCAGGGTTGTGTACAAACCCTCGAAACAACAGCATTTTAAGTGTACTGGCCCTTTAAGAGGTGGACCTGGGAAGCTTACGGACCTTTAAAATTGGCAATACTTTAAGGTGACTGGCCTATGAAGAGGATGACCATGGAAGTGGACAGTCCTTAAAGATGCATTATTGTGTGTGGGTGGCCTTCTAAGAGACAACCCTGGGAATGGACAGACCTTTGGAAATGTCAATGTGGCTTATGAAGTGGAAAGCCACTTGAACATGTGACATGTTTTGCGGACTGGCCCTTTAAGAGGCAGACCCTAGAAGTGGACAAACCCTTTAAGAGGTGACAAATTTAGGGAATTATGTCCTTTAAGAGGTTGACCAGGGTTGTGTACAAACCCTCGAAAAAACAGCATTTTAAGTGTACTGGCCCTTTAAGAGGTGGACCTGGGAAGCTTACGGACCTTTAAAATTGGCAATACTTTAAGGTGACTGGCCTATGAAGAGGATGACCATGGAAGTGGACAGTCCTTAAAGATGCATTATTGTGTGTGGGTGGCCTTCTAAGAGACAACCCTGGGAATGGACAGACCTTTGGAAATGTCAATGTGGCTTATGAAGTGGAAAGCCACTTGAACATGTGACATGTTTTGCGGACTGGCCCTTTAAGAGGCAGACCCTAGAAGTGGACAAACCCTTGAAGAGGTGACAAATTTAGGGAATTATGTCCTTTAAGAGGTTGACCAGGGTTGTGTACAAACCCTCGAAACAACAGCATTTTAAGTGTACTGGCCCTTTAAGAGGTGGACCTGGGAAGCTTACAGACCTTTAAAATTGGCAATACTTTAAGGTGACTGGCCTATGAAGAGGATGACCATGGAAGTGGACAGTCCTTAAAGATGCATTATTGTGTGTGGGTGGCCTTCTAAGAGACAACCCTGGGAATGGACAGACCTTTGGAAATGTCAATGTGGCTTATGAAGTGGAAATCCACTTGAACATGTGACGTGTTTTGATGACTGGCCCTTTAAGAGGCAGACCCTAGATATGGACAAACCCTTGAAGAGGTGACAAATTTAGGGAATTATGTCCTTTAAGAGGTTGACCAGGGTTGTGTACAAACCCTTGAAACAACAGTATTTTAAGTGTACTGGCCCTTTAAGAGGTGGACCTGGGAAGCTTACAGACCTTTAAAATTGGCAATACTTTAAGGTGACTGGCCTATGAAGAGGATGACCATGGAAGTGGACAGTCCTTAAAGATGCATTATTGTGTGTGGGTGGCCTTCTAAGAGACAACCCTGGGAATGGACAGACCTTTGGAAATGTCAATGTGGCTTATGACGTGGAAAGCCACTTGAACATGTGACATGTTTTGCGGACTGGCCCTTTAAGAGGCAGACCCTAGAAGTGGACAAACCCTTGAAGAGGTGACAAATTTAGGGAATTATGTCCTTTAAGAGGTTGACCAGGGTTGTGTACAAACCCTCAAAACAACAGCATTTTAAGTGTACTGGCCCTTTAAGAGGTGGACCTGGGAAGCTTACGGACCTTAAAAATTGGCAATACTTTAAGGTGACTGGCCTATGAAGAGGATGACCATGGAAGTGGACAGTCCTTAAAGATGCATTATTGTGTGTGGGTGGCCTTCTAAGAGACAACCCTGGGAATGGACAGACCTTTGGAAATGTCAATGTGGCTTATGAAGTGGAAAGCCACTTGAACATGTGACATGTTTTGATGACTGGCCCTTTAAGAGGCAGACCCTAGAAGTGGACAAACCCTTGAAGAGGTGACAAATTTAGGGAATTATGTCCTTTAAGAGGTTGACCAGGGTTGTGTACAAACCCTTGAAACAACAGCATTTTAAGTGTACTGGCCCTTTAAGAGGTGGACCTGGGAAGCTTACAGACCTTTAAAATTGGCAATACTTTAAGGTGACTGGCCTATGAAGAGGATGACCATGGAAGTGGACAGTCCTTAAAGATGCATTATTGTGTGTGGGTGGCCTTCTAAGAGACAACCCTGGGAATGGACAGACCTTTGGAAATGTCAATGTGGCTTATGAAGTGGAAAGCCACTTGAACATGTGACATGTTTTGATGACTGGCCCTTTAAGAGGCAGACCCTAGAAGTGGACAAACCCTTGAAGAGGTGACAAATTTAGGGAATTATGTCCTTTAAGAGGTTGACCAGGGTTGTGTACAAACCCTTGAAACAACAGCATTTTAAGTGTACTGGCCCTTTAAGAGGTGGACCTGGGAAGCTTACAGACCTTTAAAATTGGCAATACTTTAAGGTGACTGGCCTATGAAGAGGATGACCATGGAAGTGGACAGTCCTTAAAGATGCATTATTGTGTGTGGGTGGCCTTCTAAGAGACAACCCTGGGAATGGACAGACCTTTGGAAATGTCAATGTGGCTTATGAAGTGGAAAGCCACTTGAACATGTGACATGTTTTGATGACTGGCCCTTTAAGAGGCAGACCCTAGAAGTGGACAAACCCTTGAAGAGGTGACAAATTTAGGGAATTATGTCCTTTAAGAGGTTGACCAGGGTTGTGTACAAACCCTTGAAACAACAGCATTTTAAGTGTACTGGCCCTTTAAGAGGTGGACCTGGGAAGCTTACAGACCTTTAAAATTGGCAATACTTTAAGGTGACTGGCCTATGAAGAGGATGACCATGGAAGTGGACAGTCCTTAAAGATGCATTATTGTGTGTGGGTGGCCTTCTAAGAGACAACCCTGGGAATGGACAGACCTTTGGAAATGTCAATGTGGCTTATGAAGTGGAAAGCCACTTGAACATGTGACATGTTTTGATGACTGGCCCTTTAAGAGGCAGACCCTAGAAGTGGACAAACCCTTGAAGAGGTGACAAATTTAGGGAATTATGTCCTTTAAGAGGTTGACCAGGGTTGTGTACAAACCCTCGAAACAACAGCATTTTAAGTGTACTGGCCCTTTAAGAGGTGGACCTGGGAAGCTTACAGACCTTTAAAATTGGCAATACTTTAAGGTGACTGGCCTATGAAGAGGATGACCATGGAAGTGGACAGTCCTTAAAGATGCATTATTGTGTGTGGGTGGCCTTCTAAGAGACAACCCTGGGAATGGACAGACCTTTGGAAATGTCAATGTGGCTTATGAAGTGGAAAGCCACTTGAACATGTGACATGTTTTGCGGACTGGCCCTTTAAGAGGCAGACCCTAGAAGTGGACAAACCCTTGAAGAGGTGACAAATTTAGGGAATTATGTCCTTTAAGAGGTTGACCAGGGTTGTGTACAAACCCTCGAAACAACAGCATTTTAAGTGTACTGGCCCTTTAAGAGGTGGACCTGGGAAGCTTACGGACCTTTAAAATTGGCAATACTTTAAGGTGACTGGCCTATGAAGAGGATGACCATGGAAGTGGACAGTCCTTAAAGATGCATTATTGTGTGTGGGTGGCCTTCTAAGAGACAACCCTGGGAATGGACAGACCTTTGGAAATGTCAATGTGGCTTATGAAGTGGAAAGCCACTTGAACATGTGACATGTTTTGCGGACTGGCCCTTTAAGAGGCAGACCCTAGAAGTGGACAAACCCTTGAAGAGGTGACAAATTTAGGGAATTATGTCCTTTAAGAGGTTGACCAGGGTTGTGTACAAACCCTCGAAACAACAGCATTTTAAGTGTACTGGCCCTTTAAGAGGTGGACCTGGGAAGCTTACAGACCTTTAAAATTGGCAATACTTTAAGGTGACTGGCCTATGAAGAGGATGACCATGGAAGTGGACAGTCCTTAAAGATGCATTATTGTGTGTGGGTGGCCTTCTAAGAGACAACCCTGGGAATGGACAGACCCTTGGAAATGTCAATGTGGCTTATGAAGTGGAAATCCACTTGAACATGTGACGTGTTTTGATGACTGGCCCTTTAAGAGGCAGACCCTAGATATGGACAAACCCTTGAAGAGGTGACAAATTTAGGGAATTATGTCCTTTAAGAGGTTGACCAGGGTTGTGTACAAACCCTTGAAACAACAGTATTTTAAGTGTACTGGCCCTTTAAGAGGTGGACCTGGGAAGCTTACAGACCTTTAAAATTGGCAATACTTTAAGGTGACTGGCCTATGAAGAGGATGACCATGGAAGTGGACAGTCCTTAAAGATGCATTATTGTGTGTGGGTGGCCTTCTAAGAGACAACCCTGGGAATGGACAGACCTTTGGAAATGTCAATGTGGCTTATGAAGTGGAAAGCCACTTGAACATGTGACATGTTTTGCGGACTGGCCCTTTAAGAGGCAGACCCTAGAAGTGGACAAACCCTTGAAGAGGTGACAAATTTAGGGAATTATGTCCTTTAAGAGGTTGACCAGGGTTGTGTACAAACCCTCGAAACAACAGCATTTTAAGTGTACTGGCCCTTTAAGAGGTGGACCTGGGAAGCTTACAGACCTTTAAAATTGGCAATACTTTAAGGTGACTGGCCTATGAAGAGGATGACCATGGAAGTGGACAGTCCTTAAAGATGCATTATTGTGTGTGGGTGGCCTTCTAAGAGACAACCCTGGGAATGGACAGACCTTTGGAAATGTCAATGTGGCTTATGAAGTGGAAATCCACTTGAACATGTGACGTGTTTTGATGACTGGCCCTTTAAGAGGCAGACCCTAGATATGGACAAACCCTTGAAGAGGTGACAAATTTAGGGAATTATGTCCTTTAAGAGGTTGACCAGGGTTGTGTACAAACCCTTGAAACAACAGTATTTTAAGTGTACTGGCCCTTTAAGAGGTGGACCTGGGAAGCTTACAGACCTTTAAAATTGGCAATACTTTAAGGTGACTGGCCTATGAAGAGGATGACCATGGAAGTGGACAGTCCTTAAAGATGCATTATTGTGTGTGGGTGGCCTTCTAAGAGACAACCCTGGGAATGGACAGACCTTTGGAAATGTCAATGTGGCTTATGACGTGGAAAGCCACTTGAACATGTGACATGTTTTGCGGACTGGCCCTTTAAGAGGCAGACCCTAGAAGTGGACAAACCCTTGAAGAGGTGACAAATTTAGGGAATTATGTCCTTTAAGAGGTTGACCAGGGTTGTGTACAAACCCTCAAAACAACAGCATTTTAAGTGTACTGGCCCTTTAAGAGGTGGACCTGGGAAGCTTACGGACCTTAAAAATTGGCAATACTTTAAGGTGACTGGCCTATGAAGAGGATGACCATGGAAGTGGACAGTCCTTAAAGATGCATTATTGTGTGTGGGTGGCCTTCTAAGAGACAACCCTGGGAATGGACAGACCTTTGGAAATGTCAATGTGGCTTATGAAGTGGAAAGCCACTTGAACATGTGACATGTTTTGATGACTGGCCCTTTAAGAGGCAGACCCTAGAAATGGACAAACCCTTGAAGAGGTGACAAATTTAGGGAATTATGTCCTTTAAGAGGTTGACCAGGGTTGTGTACAAACCCTTGAAACAACAGCATTTTAAGTGTACTGGCCCTTTAAGAGGTGGACCTGGGAAGCTTACAGACCTTTAAAATTGGCAATACTTTAAGGTGACTGGCCTATGAAGAGGATGACCATGGAAGTGGACAGTCCTTAAAGATGCATTATTGTGTGTGGGTGGCCTTCTAAGAGACAACCCTGGGAATGGACAGACCTTTGGAAATGTCAATGTGGCTTATGAAGTGGAAAGCCACTTGAACATGTGACATGTTTTGATGACTGGCCCTTTAAGAGGCAGACCCTAGAAGTGGACAAACCCTTGAAGAGGTGACAAATTTAGGGAATTATGTCCTTTAAGAGGTTGACCAGGGTTGTGTACAAACCCTCGAAACAACAGCATTTTAAGTGTACTGGCCCTTTAAGAGGTGGACCTGGGAAGCTTACAGACCTTTAAAATTGGCAATACTTTAAGGTGACTGGCCTATGAAGAGGATGACCATGGAAGTGGACAGTCCTTAAAGATGCATTATTGTGTGTGGGTGGCCTTCTAAGAGACAACCCTGGGAATGGACAGACCTTTGGAAATGTCAATGTGGCTTATGAAGTGGAAAGCCACTTGAACATGTGACATGTTTTGCGGACTGGCCCTTTAAGAGGCAGACCCTAGAAGTGGACAAACCCTTGAAGAGGTGACAAATTTAGGGAATTATGTCCTTTAAGAGGTTGACCAGGGTTGTGTACAAACCCTCGAAACAACAGCATTTTAAGTGTACTGGCCCTTTAAGAGGTGGACCTGGGAAGCTTACGGACCTTTAAAATTGGCAATACTTTAAGGTGACTGGCCTATGAAGAGGATGACCATGGAAGTGGACAGTCCTTAAAGATGCATTATTGTGTGTGGGTGGCCTTCTAAGAGACAACCCTGGGAATGGACAGACCTTTGGAAATGTCAATGTGGCTTATGAAGTGGAAATCCACTTGAACATGTGACGTGTTTTGATGACTGGCCCTTTAAGAGGCAGACCCTAGATATGGACAAACCCTTGAAGAGGTGACAAATTTAGGGAATTATGTCCTTTAAGAGGTTGACCAGGGTTGTGTACAAACCCTTGAAACAACAGTATTTTAAGTGTACTGGCCCTTTAAGAGGTGGACCTGGGAAGCTTACAGACCTTTAAAATTGGCAATACTTTAAGGTGACTGGCCTATGAAGAGGATGACCATGGAAGTGGACAGTCCTTAAAGATGCATTATTGTGTGTGGGTGGCCTTCTAAGAGACAACCCTGGGAATGGACAGACCTTTGGAAATGTCAATGTGGCTTATGACGTGGAAAGCCACTTGAACATGTGACATGTTTTGCGGACTGGCCCTTTAAGAGGCAGACCCTAGAAGTGGACAAACCCTTGAAGAGGTGACAAATTTAGGGAATTATGTCCTTTAAGAGGTTGACCAGGGTTGTGTACAAACCCTCAAAACAACAGCATTTTAAGTGTACTGGCCCTTTAAGAGGTGGACCTGGGAAGCTTACGGACCTTAAAAATTGGCAATACTTTAAGGTGACTGGCCTATGAAGAGGATGACCATGGAAGTGGACAGTCCTTAAAGATGCATTATTGTGTGTGGGTGGCCTTCTAAGAGACAACCCTGGGAATGGACAGACCTTTGGAAATGTCAATGTGGCTTATGAAGTGGAAAGCCACTTGAACATGTGACATGTTTTGATGACTGGCCCTTTAAGAGGCAGACCCTAGAAGTGGACAAACCCTTGAAGAGGTGACAAATTTAGGGAATTATGTCCTTTAAGAGGTTGACCAGGGTTGTGTACAAACCCTTGAAACAACAGCATTTTAAGTGTACTGGCCCTTTAAGAGGTGGACCTGGGAAGCTTACAGACCTTTAAAATTGGCAATACTTTAAGGTGACTGGCCTATGAAGAGGATGACCATGGAAGTGGACAGTCCTTAAAGATGCATTATTGTGTGTGGGTGGCCTTCTAAGAGACAACCCTGGGAATGGACAGACCTTTGGAAATGTCAATGTGGCTTATGAAGTGGAAAGCCACTTGAACATGTGACATGTTTTGATGACTGGCCCTTTAAGAGGCAGACCCTAGAAGTGGACAAACCCTTGAAGAGGTGACAAATTTAGGGAATTATGTCCTTTAAGAGGTTGACCAGGGTTGTGTACAAACCCTCGAAACAACAGCATTTTAAGTGTACTGGCCCTTTAAGAGGTGGACCTGGGAAGCTTACAGACCTTTAAAATTGGCAATACTTTAAGGTGACTGGCCTATGAAGAGGATGACCATGGAAGTGGACAGTCCTTAAAGATGCATTATTGTGTGTGGGTGGCCTTCTAAGAGACAACCCTGGGAATGGACAGACCTTTGGAAATGTCAATGTGGCTTATGAAGTGGAAAGCCACTTGAACATGTGACATGTTTTGCGGACTGGCCCTTTAAGAGGCAGACCCTAGAAGTGGACAAACCCTTGAAGAGGTGACAAATTTAGGGAATTATGTCCTTTAAGAGGTTGACCAGGGTTGTGTACAAACCCTCGAAACAACAGCATTTTAAGTGTACTGGCCCTTTAAGAGGTGGACCTGGGAAGCTTACGGACCTTTAAAATTGGCAATACTTTAAGGTGACTGGCCTATGAAGAGGATGACCATGGAAGTGGACAGTCCTTAAAGATGCATTATTGTGTGTGGGTGGCCTTCTAAGAGACAACCCTGGGAATGGACAGACCTTTGGAAATGTCAATGTGGCTTATGAAGTGGAAAGCCACTTGAACATGTGACATGTTTTGCGGACTGGCCCTTTAAGAGGCAGACCCTAGAAGTGGACAAACCCTTTAAGAGGTGACAAATTTAGGGAATTATGTCCTTTAAGAGGTTGACCAGGGTTGTGTACAAACCCTCGAAAAAACAGCATTTTAAGTGTACTGGCCCTTTAAGAGGTGGACCTGGGAAGCTTACGGACCTTTAAAATTGGCAATACTTTAAGGTGACTGGCCTATGAAGAGGATGACCATGGAAGTGGACAGTCCTTAAAGATGCATTATTGTGTGTGGGTGGCCTTCTAAGAGACAACCCTGGGAATGGACAGACCTTTGGAAATGTCAATGTGGCTTATGAAGTGGAAAGCCACTTGAACATGTGACATGTTTTGCGGACTGGCCCTTTAAGAGGCAGACCATAGAAGTGGACAAACCCTTGAAGAGGTGACAAATTTAGGGAATTATGTCCTTTAAGAGGTTGACCAGGGTTGTGTACAAACCCTCGAAACAACAGCATTTTAAGTGTACTGGCCCTTTAAGAGGTGGACCTGGGAAGCTTACAGACCTTTAAAATTGGCAATACTTTAAGGTGACTGGCCTATGAAGAGGATGACCATGGAAGTGGACAGTCCTTAAAGATGCATTATTGTGTGTGGGTGGCCTTCTAAGAGACAACCCTGGGAATGGACAGACCTTTGGAAATGTCAATGTGGCTTATGAAGTGGAAATCCACTTGAACATGTGACGTGTTTTGATGACTGGCCCTTTAAGAGGCAGACCCTAGATATGGACAAACCCTTGAAGAGGTGACAAATTTAGGGAATTATGTCCTTTAAGAGGTTGACCAGGGTTGTGTACAAACCCTTGAAACAACAGTATTTTAAGTGTACTGGCCCTTTAAGAGGTGGACCTGGGAAGCTTACAGACCTTTAAAATTGGCAATACTTTAAGGTGACTGGCCTATGAAGAGGATGACCATGGAAGTGGACAGTCCTTAAAGATGCATTATTGTGTGTGGGTGGCCTTCTAAGAGACAACCCTGGGAATGGACAGACCTTTGGAAATGTCAATGTGGCTTATGACGTGGAAAGCCACTTGAACATGTGACATGTTTTGCGGACTGGCCCTTTAAGAGGCAGACCCTAGAAGTGGACAAACCCTTGAAGAGGTGACAAATTTAGGGAATTATGTCCTTTAAGAGGTTGACCAGGGTTGTGTACAAACCCTCAAAACAACAGCATTTTAAGTGTACTGGCCCTTTAAGAGGTGGACCTGGGAAGCTTACGGACCTTAAAAATTGGCAATACTTTAAGGTGACTGGCCTATGAAGAGGATGACCATGGAAGTGGACAGTCCTTAAAGATGCATTATTGTGTGTGGGTGGCCTTCTAAGAGACAACCCTGGGAATGGACAGACCTTTGGAAATGTCAATGTGGCTTATGAAGTGGAAAGCCACTTGAACATGTGACATGTTTTGATGACTGGCCCTTTAAGAGGCAGACCCTAGAAGTGGACAAACCCTTGAAGAGGTGACAAATTTAGGGAATTATGTCCTTTAAGAGGTTGACCAGGGTTGTGTACAAACCCTTGAAACAACAGCATTTTAAGTGTACTGGCCCTTTAAGAGGTGGACCTGGGAAGCTTACAGACCTTTAAAATTGGCAATACTTTAAGGTGACTGGCCTATGAAGAGGATGACCATGGAAGTGGACAGTCCTTAAAGATGCATTATTGTGTGTGGGTGGCCTTCTAAGAGACAACCCTGGGAATGGACAGACCTTTGGAAATGTCAATGTGGCTTATGAAGTGGAAAGCCACTTGAACATGTGACATGTTTTGATGACTGGCACTTTAAGAGGCAGACCCTAGAAGTGGACAAACCCTTGAAGAGGTGACAAATTTAGGGAATTATGTCCTTTAAGAGGTTGACCAGGGTTGTGTACAAACCCTTGAAACAACAGCATTTTAAGTGTACTGGCCCTTTAAGAGGTGGACCTGGGAAGCTTACAGACCTTTAAAATTGGCAATACTTTAAGGTGACTGGCCTATGAAGAGGATGACCATGGAAGTGGACAGTCCTTAAAGATGCATTATTGTGTGTGGGTGGCCTTCTAAGAGACAACCCTGGGAATGGACAGACCTTTGGAAATGTCAATGTGGCTTATGAAGTGGAAAGCCACTTGAACATGTGACATGTTTTGATGACTGGCCCTTTAAGAGGCAGACCCTAGAAGTGGACAAACCCTTGAAGAGGTGACAAATTTAGGGAATTATGTCCTTTAAGAGGTTGACCAGGGTTGTGTACAAACCCTCGAAACAACAGCATTTTAAGTGTACTGGCCCTTTAAGAGGTGGACCTGGGAAGCTTACAGACCTTTAAAATTGGCAATACTTTAAGGTGACTGGCCTATGAAGAGGATGACCATGGAAGTGGACAGTCCTTAAAGATGCATTATTGTGTGTGGGTGGCCTTCTAAGAGACAACCCTGGGAATGGACAGACCTTTGGAAATGTCAATGTGGCTTATGAAGTGGAAAGCCACTTGAACATGTGACATGTTTTGATGACTGGCCCTTTAAGAGGCAGACCCTAGAAGTGGACAAACCCTTGAAGAGGTGACAAATTTAGGGAATTATGTCCTTTAAGAGGTTGACCAGGGTTGTGTACAAACCCTCGAAACAACAGCATTTTAAGTGTACTGGCCCTTTAAGAGGTGGACCTGGGAAGCTTACGGACCTTTAAAATTGGCAATACTTTAAGGTGACTGGCCTATGAAGAGGATGACCATGGAAGTGGACAGTCCTTAAAGATGCATTATTGTGTGTGGGTGGCCATCTAAGAGACAACCCTGGGAATGGACAGACCTTTGGAAATGTCAATGTGGCTTATGAAGTGGAAAGCCACTTGAACATGTGACATGTTTTGATGACTGGCCCTTTAAGAGGCAGACCCTAGAAGTGGACAAACCCTTGAAGAGGTGACAAATTTAGGGAATTATGTCCTTTAAGAGGTTGACCAGGGTTGTGTACAAACCCTCAAAACAACAGCATTTTAAGTGTACTGGCCCTTTAAGAGGTGGACCTGGGAAGCTTACGGACCTTTAAAATTGGCAATACTTTAAGGTGACTGGCCTATGAAGAGGATGACCATGGAAGTGGACAGTCCTTAAAGATGCATTATTGTGTGTGGGTGGCCTTCTAAGAGACACCCCTGGGAATGGACAGACCTTTGGAAATGTCAATGTGGCTTATGAAGTGGAAATCCACTTGAACATGTGACATGTTTTGATGACTGGCCCTTTAAGAGGCAGACCCTAGATATGGACAAACCCTTGAAGAGGTGACAAATTTAGGGAATTATGTCCTTTAAGAGGTTGACCAGGGTTGTGTACAAACCCTTGAAACAACAGTATTTTAAGTGTACTGGCCCTTTAAGAGGTGGACCTGGATAGCTTACAGACCTTTAAAATTGGCAATACTTTAAGGTGACTGGCCTATGAAGAGGATGACCATGAAAGTGGACAGTCCTTAAAGATGCATTATTGTGTGTGGGTGGCCTTCTAAGAGACAACCCTGGGAATGGACAGACCTTTGGAAATGTCAATGTGGCTTATGAAGTGGAAAGCCACTTGAACATGTGACATGTTTTGCGGACTGGCCCTTTAAGAGGCAGACCCTAGAAGTGGACAAACCCTTGAAGAGGTGACAAATTTAGGGAATTATGTCCTTTAAGAGGTTGACCAGGGTTGTGTACAAACCCTCGAAACAACAGCATTTTAAGTGTACTGGCCCTTTAAGAGGTGGACCTGGGAAGCTTACGGACCTTTAAAATTGGCAATACTTTAAGGTGACTGGCCTATGAAGAGGATGACCATGGAAGTGGACAGTCCTTAAATATGCATTATTGTGTGTGGGTGGCCTTCTAAGAGACAACCCTGGGAATGGACAGACCTTTGGAAATGTCAATGTGGCTTATGAAGTGGAAAGCCACTTGAACATGTGACATGTTTTGCGGACTGGCCCTTTAAGAGGCAGACCCTAGAAGTGGACAAACCCTTTAAGAGGTGACAAATTTAGGGAATTATGTCCTTTAAGAGGTTGACCAGGGTTGTGTACAAACCCTCGAAAAAACAGCATTTTAAGTGTACTGGCCCTTTAAGAGGTGGACCTGGGAAGCTTACGGACCTTTAAAATTGGCAATACTTTAAGGTGACTGGCCTATGAAGAGGATGACCATGGAAGTGGACAGTCCTTAAAGATGCATTATTGTGTGTGGGTGGCCTTCTAAGAGACAACCCTGGGAATGGACAGACCTTTGGAAATGTCAATGTGGCTTATGAAGTGGAAAGCCACTTGAACATGTGACATGTTTTGCGGACTGGCCCTTTAAGAGGCAGACCCTAGAAGTGGACACACCCTTGAAGAGGTGACAAATTTAGGGAATTATGTCCTTTAAGAGGTTGACCAGGGTTGTGTACAAACCCTCAAAACAACAGCATTTTAAGTGTACTGGCCCTTTAAGAGGTGGACCTGGGAAGCTTACGGACCTTTAAAATTGGCAATACTTTAAGGTGACTGGCCTATGAAGAGGATGACCATGGAAGTGGACAGTCCTTAAAGATGCATTATTGTGTGTGGGTGGCCATCTAAGAGACAACCCTGGGAATGGACAGACCTTTGGAAATGTCAATGTGGCTTATGAAGTGGAAAGCCACTTGAACATGTGACATGTTTTGATGACTGGCCCTTTAAGAGGCAGACCCTAGAAGTGGACAAACCCTTGAAGAGGTGACAAATTTAGGGAATTATGTCCTTTAAGAGGTTGACCAGGGTTGTGTACAAACCCTTGAAACAACAGCATTTTAAGTGTACTGGCCCTTTAAGAGGTGGACCTGGGAAGCTTACAGACCTTTAAAATTGGCAATACTTTAAGGTGACTGGCCTATGAAGAGGATGACCATGGAAGTGGACAGTCCTTAAAGATGCATTATTGTGTGTGGGTGGCCTTCTAAGAGACAACCCTGGGAATGGACAGACCTTTGGAAATGTCAATGTGGCTTATGAAGTGGAAAGCCACTTGAACATGTGACATGTTTTGATGACTGGCCCTTTAAGAGGCAGACCCTAGAAGTGGACAAACCCTTGAAGAGGTGACAAATTTAGGGAATTATGTCCTTTAAGAGGTTGACCAGGGTTGTGTACAAACCCTCAAAACAACAGCATTTTAAGTGTACTGGCCCTTTAAGAGGTGGACCTGGGAAGCTTACGGACCTTTAAAATTGGCAATACTTTAAGGTGACTGGCCTATGAAGAGGATGACCATGGAAGTGGACAGTCCTTAAAGATGCATTATTGTGTGTGGGTGGCCATCTAAGAGACAACCCTGGGAATGGACAGACCTTTGGAAATGTCAATGTGGCTTATGAAGTGGAAAGCCACTTGAACATGTGACATGTTTTGATGACTGGCCCTTTAAGAGGCAGACCCTAGAAGTGGACAAACCCTTGAAGAGGTGACAAATTTAGGGAATTATGTCCTTTAAGAGGTTGACCAGGGTTGTGTACAAACCCTCAAAACAACAGCATTTTAAGTGTACTGGCCCTTTAAGAGGTGGACCTGGGAAGCTTACGGACCTTTAAAATTGGCAATACTTTAAGGTGACTGGCCTATGAAGAGGATGACCATGGAAGTGGACAGTCCTTAAAGATGCATTATTGTGTGTGGGTGGCCATCTAAGAGACAACCCTGGGAATGGACAGACCTTTGGAAATGTCAATGTGGCTTATGAAGTGGAAAGCCACTTGAACATGTGACATGTTTTGATGACTGGCCCTTTAAGAGGCAGACCCTAGAAGTGGACAAACCCTTGAAGAGGTGACAAATTTAGGGAATTATGTCCTTTAAGAGGTTGACCAGGGTTGTGTACAAACCCTCAAAACAACAGCATTTTAAGTGTACTGGCCCTTTAAGAGGTGGACCTGGGAAGCTTACGGACCTTTAAAATTGGCAATACTTTAAGGTGACTGGCCTATGAAGAGGATGACCATGGAAGTGGACAGTCCTTAAAGATGCATTATTGTGTGTGGGTGGCCATCTAAGAGACAACCCTGGGAATGGACAGACCTTTGGAAATGTCAATGTGGCTTATGAAGTGGAAAGCCACTTGAACATGTGACATGTTTTGATGACTGGCCCTTTAAGAGGCAGACCCTAGAAGTGGACAAACCCTTGAAGAGGTGACAAATTTAGGGAATTATGTCCTTTAAGAGGTTGACCAGGGTTGTGTACAAACCCTCAAAACAACAGCATTTTAAGTGTACTGGCCCTTTAAGAGGTGGACCTGGGAAGCTTACGGACCTTTAAAATTGGCAATACTTTAAGGTGACTGGCCTATGAAGAGGATGACCATGGAAGTGGACAGTCCTTAAAGATGCATTATTGTGTGTGGGTGGCCTTCTAAGAGACAACCCTGGGAATGGACAGACCTTTGGAAATGTCAATGTGGCTTATGACGTGGAAAGCCACTTGAACATGTGACATGTTTTGCGGACTGGCCCTTTAAGAGGCAGACCCTAGAAGTGGACAAACCCTTGAAGAGGTGACAAATTTAGGGAATTATGTCCTTTAAGAGGTTGACCAGGGTTGTGTACAAACCCTCAAAACAACAGCATTTTAAGTGTACTGGCCCTTTAAGAGGTGGACCTGGGAAGCTTACGGACCTTAAAAATTGGCAATACTTTAAGGTGACTGGCCTATGAAGAGGATGACCATGGAAGTGGACAGTCCTTAAAGATGCATTATTGTGTGTGGGTGGCCTTCTAAGAGACAACCCTGGGAATGGACAGACCTTTGGAAATGTCAATGTGGCTTATGAAGTGGAAAGCCACTTGAACATGTGACATGTTTTGATGACTGGCCCTTTAAGAGGCAGACCCTAGAAGTGGACAAACCCTTGAAGAGGTGACAAATTTAGGGAATTATGTCCTTTAAGAGGTTGACCAGGGTTGTGTACAAACCCTTGAAACAACAGCATTTTAAGTGTACTGGCCCTTTAAGAGGTGGACCTGGGAAGCTTACAGACCTTTAAAATTGGCAATACTTTAAGGTGACTGGCCTATGAAGAGGATGACCATGGAAGTGGACAGTCCTTAAAGATGCATTATTGTGTGTGGGTGGCCTTCTAAGAGACAACCCTGGGAATGGACAGACCTTTGGAAATGTCAATGTGGCTTATGAAGTGGAAAGCCACTTGAACATGTGACATGTTTTGATGACTGGCCCTTTAAGAGGCAGACCCTAGAAGTGGACAAACCCTTGAAGAGGTGACAAATTTAGGGAATTATGTCCTTTAAGAGGTTGACCAGGGTTGTGTACAAACCCTCGAAACAACAGCATTTTAAGTGTACTGGCCCTTTAAGAGGTGGACCTGGGAAGCTTACAGACCTTTAAAATTGGCAATACTTTAAGGTGACTGGCCTATGAAGAGGATGACCATGGAAGTGGACAGTCCTTAAAGATGCATTATTGTGTGTGGGTGGCCTTCTAAGAGACAACCCTGGGAATGGACAGACCTTTGGAAATGTCAATGTGGCTTATGAAGTGGAAAGCCACTTGAACATGTGACATGTTTTGCGGACTGGCCCTTTAAGAGGCAGACCCTAGAAGTGGACAAACCCTTGAAGAGGTGACAAATTTAGGGAATTATGTCCTTTAAGAGGTTGACCAGGGTTGTGTACAAACCCTCGAAACAACAGCATTTTAAGTGTACTGGCCCTTTAAGAGGTGGACCTGGGAAGCTTACGGACCTTTAAAATTGGCAATACTTTAAGGTGACTGGCCTATGAAGAGGATGACCATGGAAGTGGACAGTCCTTAAAGATGCATTATTGTGTGTGGGTGGCCTTCTAAGAGACAACCCTGGGAATGGACAGACCTTTGGAAATGTCAATGTGGCTTATGAAGTGGAAAGCCACTTGAACATGTGACATGTTTTGCGGACTGGCCCTTTAAGAGGCAGACCCTAGAAGTGGACAAACCCTTTAAGAGGTGACAAATTTAGGGAATTATGTCCTTTAAGAGGTTGACCAGGGTTGTGTACAAACCCTCGAAAAAACAGCATTTTAAGTGTACTGGCCCTTTAAGAGGTGGACCTGGGAAGCTTACGGACCTTTAAAATTGGCAATACTTTAAGGTGACTGGCCTATGAAGAGGATGACCATGGAAGTGGACAGTCCTTAAAGATGCATTATTGTGTGTGGGTGGCCTTCTAAGAGACAACCCTGGGAATGGACAGACCTTTGGAAATGTCAATGTGGCTTATGAAGTGGAAAGCCACTTGAACATGTGACATGTTTTGCGGACTGGCCCTTTAAGAGGCAGACCCTAGAAGTGGACAAACCCTTGAAGAGGTGACAAATTTAGGGAATTATGTCCTTTAAGAGGTTGACCAGGGTTGTGTACAAACCCTCGAAACAACAGCATTTTAAGTGTACTGGCCCTTTAAGAGGTGGACCTGGGAAGCTTACAGACCTTTAAAATTGGCAATACTTTAAGGTGACTGGCCTATGAAGAGGATGACCATGGAAGTGGACAGTCCTTAAAGATGCATTATTGTGTGTGGGTGGCCTTCTAAGAGACAACCCTGGGAATGGACAGACCTTTGGAAATGTCAATGTGGCTTATGAAGTGGAAATCCACTTGAACATGTGACGTGTTTTGATGACTGGCCCTTTAAGAGGCAGACCCTAGATATGGACAAACCCTTGAAGAGGTGACAAATTTAGGGAATTATGTCCTTTAAGAGGTTGACCAGGGTTGTGTACAAACCCTTGAAACAACAGTATTTTAAGTGTACTGGCCCTTTAAGAGGTGGACCTGGGAAGCTTACAGACCTTTAAAATTGGCAATACTTTAAGGTGACTGGCCTATGAAGAGGATGACCATGGAAGTGGACAGTCCTTAAAGATGCATTATTGTGTGTGGGTGGCCTTCTAAGAGACAACCCTGGGAATGGACAGACCTTTGGAAATGTCAATGTGGCTTATGACGTGGAAAGCCACTTGAACATGTGACATGTTTTGCGGACTGGCCCTTTAAGAGGCAGACCCTAGAAGTGGACAAACCCTTGAAGAGGTGACAAATTTAGGGAATTATGTCCTTTAAGAGGTTGACCAGGGTTGTGTACAAACCCTCAAAACAACAGCATTTTAAGTGTACTGGCCCTTTAAGAGGTGGACCTGGGAAGCTTACGGACCTTAAAAATTGGCAATACTTTAAGGTGACTGGCCTATGAAGAGGATGACCATGGAAGTGGACAGTCCTTAAAGATGCATTATTGTGTGTGGGTGGCCTTCTAAGAGACAACCCTGGGAATGGACAGACCTTTGGAAATGTCAATGTGGCTTATGAAGTGGAAAGCCACTTGAACATGTGACATGTTTTGATGACTGGCCCTTTAAGAGGCAGACCCTAGAAGTGGACAAACCCTTGAAGAGGTGACAAATTTAGGGAATTATGTCCTTTAAGAGGTTGACCAGGGTTGTGTACAAACCCTTGAAACAACAGCATTTTAAGTGTACTGGCCCTTTAAGAGGTGGACCTGGGAAGCTTACAGACCTTTAAAATTGGCAATACTTTAAGGTGACTGGCCTATGAAGAGGATGACCATGGAAGTGGACAGTCCTTAAAGATGCATTATTGTGTGTGGGTGGCCTTCTAAGAGACAACCCTGGGAATGGACAGACCTTTGGAAATGTCAATGTGGCTTATGAAGTGGAAAGCCACTTGAACATGTGACATGTTTTGATGACTGGCCCTTTAAGAGGCAGACCCTAGAAGTGGACAAACCCTTGAAGAGGTGACAAATTTAGGGAATTATGTCCTTTAAGAGGTTGACCAGGGTTGTGTACAAACCCTTGAAACAACAGCATTTTAAGTGTACTGGCCCTTTAAGAGGTGGACCTGGGAAGCTTACAGACCTTTAAAATTGGCAATACTTTAAGGTGACTGGCCTATGAAGAGGATGACCATGGAAGTGGACAGTCCTTAAAGATGCATTATTGTGTGTGGGTGGCCTTCTAAGAGACAACCCTGGGAATGGACAGACCTTTGGAAATGTCAATGTGGCTTATGAAGTGGAAAGCCACTTGAACATGTGACATGTTTTGATGACTGGCCCTTTAAGAGGCAGACCCTAGAAGTGGACAAACCCTTGAAGAGGTGACAAATTTAGGGAATTATGTCCTTTAAGAGGTTGACCAGGGTTGTGTACAAACCCTCGAAACAACAGCATTTTAAGTGTACTGGCCCTTTAAGAGGTGGACCTGGGAAGCTTACAGACCTTTAAAATTGGCAATACTTTAAGGTGACTGGCCTATGAAGAGGATGACCATGGAAGTGGACAGTCCTTAAAGATGCATTATTGTGTGTGGGTGGCCTTCTAAGAGACAACCCTGGGAATGGACAGACCTTTGGAAATGTCAATGTGGCTTATGAAGTGGAAAGCCACTTGAACATGTGACATGTTTTGATGACTGGCCCTTTAAGAGGCAGACCCTAGAAGTGGACAAACCCTTGAAGAGGTGACAAATTTAGGGAATTATGTCCTTTAAGAGGTTGACCAGGGTTGTGTACAAACCCTCGAAACAACAGCATTTTAAGTGTACTGGCCCTTTAAGAGGTGGACCTGGGAAGCTTACGGACCTTTAAAATTGGCAATACTTTAAGGTGACTGGCCTATGAAGAGGATGACCATGGAAGTGGACAGTCCTTAAAGATGCATTATTGTGTGTGGGTGGCCATCTAAGAGACAACCCTGGGAATGGACAGACCTTTGGAAATGTCAATGTGGCTTATGAAGTGGAAAGCCACTTGAACATGTGACATGTTTTGATGACTGGCCCTTTAAGAGGCAGACCCTAGAAGTGGACAAACCCTTGAAGAGGTGACAAATTTAGGGAATTATGTCCTTTAAGAGGTTGACCAGGGTTGTGTACAAACCCTCAAAACAACAGCATTTTAAGTGTACTGGCCCTTTAAGAGGTGGACCTGGGAAGCTTACGGACCTTTAAAATTGGCAATACTTTAAGGTGACTGGCCTATGAAGAGGATGACCATGGAAGTGGACAGTCCTTAAAGATGCATTATTGTGTGTGGGTGGCCTTCTAAGAGACACCCCTGGGAATGGACAGACCTTTGGAAATGTCAATGTGGCTTATGAAGTGGAAATCCACTTGAACATGTGACATGTTTTGATGACTGGCCCTTTAAGAGGCAGACCCTAGATATGGACAAACCCTTGAAGAGGTGACAAATTTAGGGAATTATGTCCTTTAAGAGGTTGACCAGGGTTGTGTACAAACCCTTGAAACAACAGTATTTTAAGTGTACTGGCCCTTTAAGAGGTGGACCTGGATAGCTTACAGACCTTTAAAATTGGCAATACTTTAAGGTGACTGGCCTATGAAGAGGATGACCATGGAAGTGGACAGTCCTTAAAGATGCATTATTGTGTGTGGGTGGCCTTCTAAGAGACAACCCTGGGAATGGACAGACCTTTGGAAATGTCAATGTGGCTTATGAAGTGGAAAGCCACTTGAACATGTGACATGTTTTGCGGACTGGCCCTTTAAGAGGCAGACCCTAGAAGTGGACAAACCCTTGAAGAGGTGACAAATTTAGGGAATTATGTCCTTTAAGAGGTTGACCAGGGTTGTGTACAAACCCTCGAAACAACAGCATTTTAAGTGTACTGGCCCTTTAAGAGGTGGACCTGGGAAGCTTACGGACCTTTAAAATTGGCAATACTTTAAGGTGACTGGCCTATGAAGAGGATGACCATGGAAGTGGACAGTCCTTAAATATGCATTATTGTGTGTGGGTGGCCTTCTAAGAGACAACCCTGGGAATGGACAGACCTTTGGAAATGTCAATGTGGCTTATGAAGTGGAAAGCCACTTGAACATGTGACATGTTTTGCGGACTGGCCCTTTAAGAGGCAGACCCTAGATATGGACAAACCCTTTAAGAGGTGACAAATTTAGGGAATTATGTCCTTTAAGAGGTTGACCAGGGTTGTGTACAAACCCTCGAAAAAACAGCATTTTAAGTGTACTGGCCCTTTAAGAGGTGGACCTGGGAAGCTTACGGACCTTTAAAATTGGCAATACTTTAAGGTGACTGGCCTATGAAGAGGATGACCATGGAAGTGGACAGTCCTTAAAGATGCATTATTGTGTGTGGGTGGCCTTCTAAGAGACAACCCTGGGAATGGACAGACCTTTGGAAATGTCAATGTGGCTTATGAAGTGGAAAGCCACTTGAACATGTGACATGTTTTGCGGACTGGCCCTTTAAGAGGCAGACCCTAGAAGTGGACACACCCTTGAAGAGGTGACAAATTTAGGGAATTATGTCCTTTAAGAGGTTGACCAGGGTTGTGTACAAACCCTCAAAACAACAGCATTTTAAGTGTACTGGCCCTTTAAGAGGTGGACCTGGGAAGCTTACGGACCTTTAAAATTGGCAATACTTTAAGGTGACTGGCCTATGAAGAGGATGACCATGGAAGTGGACAGTCCTTAAAGATGCATTATTGTGTGTGGGTGGCCATCTAAGAGACAACCCTGGGAATGGACAGACCTTTGGAAATGTCAATGTGGCTTATGAAGTGGAAAGCCACTTGAACATGTGACATGTTTTGATGACTGGCCCTTTAAGAGGCAGACCCTAGAAGTGGACAAACCCTTGAAGAGGTGACAAATTTAGGGAATTATGTCCTTTAAGAGGTTGACCAGGGTTGTGTACAAACCCTTGAAACAACAGCATTTTAAGTGTACTGGCCCTTTAAGAGGTGGACCTGGGAAGCTTACAGACCTTTAAAATTGGCAATACTTTAAGGTGACTGGCCTATGAAGAGGATGACCATGGAAGTGGACAGTCCTTAAAGATGCATTATTGTGTGTGGGTGGCCTTCTAAGAGACAACCCTGGGAATGGACAGACCTTTGGAAATGTCAATGTGGCTTATGAAGTGGAAAGCCACTTGAACATGTGACATGTTTTGATGACTGGCCCTTTAAGAGGCAGACCCTAGAAGTGGACAAACCCTTGAAGAGGTGACAAATTTAGGGAATTATGTCCTTTAAGAGGTTGACCAGGGTTGTGTACAAACCCTCAAAACAACAGCATTTTAAGTGTACTGGCCCTTTAAGAGGTGGACCTGGGAAGCTTACGGACCTTTAAAATTGGCAATACTTTAAGGTGACTGGCCTATGAAGAGGATGACCATGGAAGTGGACAGTCCTTAAAGATGCATTATTGTGTGTGGGTGGCCATCTAAGAGACAACCCTGGGAATGGACAGACCTTTGGAAATGTCAATGTGGCTTATGAAGTGGAAAGCCACTTGAACATGTGACATGTTTTGATGACTGGCCCTTTAAGAGGCAGACCCTAGAAGTGGACAAACCCTTGAAGAGGTGACAAATTTAGGGAATTATGTCCTTTAAGAGGTTGACCAGGGTTGTGTACAAACCCTCAAAACAACAGCATTTTAAGTGTACTGGCCCTTTAAGAGGTGGACCTGGGAAGCTTACGGACCTTTAAAATTGGCAATACTTTAAGGTGACTGGCCTATGAAGAGGATGACCATGGAAGTGGACAGTCCTTAAAGATGCATTATTGTGTGTGGGTGGCCTTCTAAGAGACAACCCTGGGAATGGACAGACCTTTGGAAATGTCAATGTGGCTTATGAAGTGGAAAGCCACTTGAACATGTGACATGTTTTGATGACTGGCCCTTTAAGAGGCAGACCCTAGAAGTGGACAAACCCTTGAAGAGGTGACAAATTTAGGGAATTATGTCCTTTAAGAGGTTGACCAGGGTTGTGTACAAACCCTCAAAACAACAGCATTTTAAGTGTACTGGCCCTTTAAGAGGTGGACCTGGGAAGCTTACGGACCTTTAAAATTGGCAATACTTTAAGGTGACTGGCCTATGAAGAGGATGACCATGGAAGTGGACAGTCCTTAAAGATGCATTATTGTGTGTGGGTGGCCATCTAAGAGACAACCCTGGGAATGGACAGACCTTTGGAAATGTCAATGTGGCTTATGAAGTGGAAAGCCACTTGAACATGTGACATGTTTTGATGACTGGCCCTTTAAGAGGCAGACCCTAGAAGTGGACAAACCCTTGAAGAGGTGACAAATTTAGGGAATTATGTCCTTTAAGAGGTTGACCAGGGTTGTGTACAAACCCTCAAAACAACAGCATTTTAAGTGTACTGGCCCTTTAAGAGGTGGACCTGGGAAGCTTACGGACCTTTAAAATTGGCAATACTTTAAGGTGACTGGCCTATGAAGAGGATGACCATGGAAGTGGACAGTCCTTAAAGATGCATTATTGTGTGTGGGTGGCCTTCTAAGAGACAACCCTGGGAATGGACAGACCTTTGGAAATGTCAATGTGGCTTATGAAGTGGAAAGCCACTTGAACATGTGACATGTTTTGCGGACTGGCCCTTTAAGAGGCAGACCCTAGAAGTGGACAAACCCTTGAAGAGGTGACAAATTTAGGGAATTATGTCCTTTAAGAGGTTGACCAGGGTTGTGTACAAACCCTCGAAACAACAGCATTTTAAGTGTACTGGCCCTTTAAGAGGTGGACCTGGGAAGCTTACAGACCTTTAAAATTGGCAATACTTTAAGGTGACTGGCCTATGAAGAGGATGACCATGGAAGTGGACAGTCCTTAAAGATGCATTATTGTGTGTGGGTGGCCTTCTAAGAGACAACCCTGGGAATGGACAGACCTTTGGAAATGTCAATGTGGCTTATGAAGTGGAAATCCACTTGAACATGTGACATGTTTTGATGACTGGCCCTTTAAGAGGCAGACCCTAGATATGGACAAACCCTTGAAGAGGTGACAAATTTAGGGAATTATGTCCTTTAAGAGGTTGACCAGGGTTGTGTACAAACCCTTGAAACAACAGTATTTTAAGTGTACTGGCCCTTTAAGAGGTGGACCTGGGAAGCTTACAGACCTTTAAAATTGGCAATACTTTAAGGTGACAGGCCTATGAAGAGGATGACCATGGAAGTGGACAGTCCTTAAAGATGCATTATTGTGTGTGGGTGGCCTTCTAAGAGACAACCCTGGGAATGGACAGACCTTTGGAAATGTCAATGTGGCTTATGACGTGGAAAGCCACTTGAACATGTGACATGTTTTGCGGACTGGCCCTTTAAGAGGCAGACCCTAGAAGTGGACAAACCCTTGAAGAGGTGACAAATTTAGGGAATTATGTCCTTTAAGAGGTTGACCAGGGTTGTGTACAAACCCTCAAAACAACAGCATTTTAAGTGCACTGGCCCTTTAAGAGGTGGACCTGGGAAGCTTACGGACCTTAAAAATTGGCAATACTTTAAGGTGACTGGCCTATGAAGAGGATGACCATGGAAGTGGACAGTCCTTAAAGATGCATTATTGTGTGTGGGTGGCCTTCTAAGAGACAACCCTGGGAATGGACAGACCTTTGGAAATGTCAATGTGGCTTATGAAGTGGAAAGCCACTTGAACATGTGACATGTTTTGATGACTGGCCCTTTAAGAGGCAGACCCTAGAAGTGGACAAACCCTTGAAGAGGTGACAAATTTAGGGAATTATGTCCTTTAAGAGGTTGACCAGGGTTGTGTACAAACCCTTGAAACAACAGCATTTTAAGTGTACTGGCCCTTTAAGAGGTGGACCTGGGAAGCTTACAGACCTTTAAAATTGGCAATACTTTAAGGTGACTGGCCTATGAAGAGGATGACCATGGAAGTGGACAGTCCTTAAAGATGCATTATTGTGTGTGGGTGGCCTTCTAAGAGACAACCCTGGGAATGGACAGACCTTTGGAAATGTCAATGTGGCTTATGAAGTGGAAAGCCACTTGAACATGTGACATGTTTTGATGACTGGCCCTTTAAGAGGCAGACCCTAGAAGTGGACAAACCCTTGAAGAGGTGACAAATTTAGGGAATTATGTCCTTTAAGAGGTTGACCAGGGTTGTGTACAAACCCTTGAAACAAAAGCATTTTAAGTGTACTGGCCCTTTAAGAGGTGGACCTGGGAAGCTTACAGACCTTTAAAATTGGCAATACTTTAAGGTGACTGGCCTATGAAGAGGATGACCATGGAAGTGGACAGTCCATAAAGATGCATTATTGTGTGTGGGTGGCCTACTAAGAGACAACCCTGGGAATGGACAGACCTTTGGAAATGTCAATGTGGCTTATGAAGTGGAAAGCCACTTGAACATGTGACATGTTTTGATGACTGGCCCTTTAAGAGGCAGACCCTAGAAGTGGTCAAACCCTTGAAGAGGTGACAGATTTAGGGAATTATGTCCTTTAAGAGGTTGACCAGGGTTGTGTACAAACCCTCGAAACAACAGCATTTTAAGTGTACTGGCCCTTTAAGAGGTGGACCTGGGAAGCTTACAGACCTTTAAAATTGGCAATACTTTAAGGTGACTGGCCTATGAAGAGGATGACCATGGAAGTGGACAGTCCTTAAAGATGCATTATTGTGTGTGGGTGGCCTTCTAAGAGACAACCCTGGGAATGGACAGACCTTTGGAAATGTCAATGTGGCTTATGAAGTGGAAAGCCACTTGAACATGTGACATGTTTTGATGACTGGCCCTTTAAGAGGCAGACCCTAGAAGTGGACAAACCCTTGAAGAGGTGACAAATTTAGGGAATTATGTCCTTTAAGAGGTTGACCAGGGTTGTGTACAAACCCTCGAAACAACAGCATTTTAAGTGTACTGGCCCTTTAAGAGGTGGACCTGGGAAGCTTACGGACCTTTAAAATTGGCAATACTTTAAGGTGACTGGCCTATGAAGAGGATGACCATGGAAGTGGACAGTCCTTAAAGATGCATTATTGTGTGTGGGTGGCCATCTAAGAGACAACCCTGGGAATGGACAGACCTTTGGAAATGTCAATGTGGCTTATGAAGTGGAAAGCCACTTGAACATGTGACATGTTTTGATGACTGGCCCTTTAAGAGGCAGACCCTAGAAGTGGACAAACCCTTGAAGAGGTGACAAATTTAGGGAATTATGTCCTTTAAGAGGTTGACCAGGGTTGTGTACAAACCCTTGAAACAACAGTATTTTAAGTGTACTGGCCCTATAAGAGGTGGACCTGGGAAGCTTACAGACCTTTAAAATTGGCAATACTTTAAGGTGACTGGCCTATGAAGAGGATGACCATGGAAGTGGACAGTCCTTAAAGATGCATTATTGTGTGTGGGTGGCCTTCTAAGAGACAACCCTGGGAATGGACAGACCTTTGGAAATGTCAATGTGGCTTATGAAGTGGAAAGCCACTTGAACATGTGACATGTTTTGCGGACTGGCCCTTTAAGAGGCAGACCCTAGAAGTGGACAAACCCTTGAAGAGGTGACAAATTTAGGGAATTATGTCCTTTAAGAGGTTGACCAGGGTTGTGTACAAACCCTCGAAACAACAGCATTTTAAGTGTACTGGCCCTTTAAGAGGTGGACCTGGGAAGCTTACAGACCTTTAAAATTGGCAATACTTTAAGGTGACTGGCCTATGAAGAGGATGACCATGGAAGTGGACAGTCCTTAAAGATGCATTATTGTGTGTGGGTGGCCTTCTAAGAGACAACCCTGGGAATGGACAGACCTTTGGAAATGTCAATGTGGCTTATGAAGTGGAAAGCCACTTGAACATGTGACATGTTTTGATGACTGGCCCTTTAAGAGGCAGACGCTAGAAGTGGACAAACCCTTGAAGAGGTGACAAATTTAGGGAATTATGTCCTTTAAGAGGTTGACCAGGGTTGTGTACAAACCCTTGAAACAACAGCATTTTAAGTGTACTGGCCCTTTAAGAGGTGGACCTGGGAAGCTTACGGACCTTTAAAATTGGCAATACTTTAAGGTGACTGGCCTATGAAGAGGATGACCATGGAAGTGGACAGTCCTTAAAGATGCATTATTGTGTGTGGGTGGCCATCTAAGAGACAACCCTGGGAATGGACAGACCTTTGGAAATGTCAATGTGGCTTATGAAGTGGAAAGCCACTTGAACATGTGACATGTTTTGATGACTGGCCCTTTAAGAGGCAGACCCTAGAAGTGGACAAACCCTTGAAGAGGTGACAAATTTAGGGAATTATGTCCTTTAAGAGGTTGACCAGGGTTGTGTACAAACCCTCAAAACAACAGCATTTTAAGTGTACTGGCCCTTTAAGAGGTGGACCTGGGAAGCTTACGGACCTTTAAAATAGGCAATACTTTAAGGTGACTGGCCTATGAAGAGGATGACCATGGAAGTGGACAGTCCTTAAAGATGCATTATTGTGTGTGGGTGGCCTTCTAAGAGACAACCCTGGGAATGGACAGACCTTTGGAAATGTCAATGTGGCTTATGAAGTGGAAAGCCACTTGAACATGTGACATGTTTTGATGACTGGCCCTTTAAGAGGCAGACCCTAGAAGTGGACAAACCCTTGAAGAGGTGACAAATTTAGGGAATTATGTCCTTTAAGAGGTTGACCAGGGTTGTGTACAAACCCTCAAAACAACAGCATTTTAAGTGTACTGGCCCTTTAAGAGGTGGACCTGGGAAGCTTACGGACCTTTAAAATTGGCAATACTTTAAGGTGACTGGCCTATGAAGAGGATGACCATGGAAGTGGACAGTCCTTAAAGATGCATTATTGTGTGTGGGTGGCCTTCTAAGAGACACCCCTGGGAATGGACAGACCTTTGGAAATGTCAATGTGGCTTATGAAGTGGAAATCCACTTGAACATGTGACATGTTTTGATGACTGGCCCTTTAAGAGGCAGACCCTAGATATGGACAAACCCTTGAAGAGGTGACAAATTTAGGGAATTATGTCCTTTAAGAGGTTGACCAGGGTTGTGTACAAACCCTTGAAACAACAGTATTTTAAGTGTACTGGCCCTTTAAGAGGTGGACCTGGGAAGCTTACAGACCTTTAAAATTGGCAATACTTTAAGGTGACTGGCCTATGAAGAGGATGACCATGGAAGTGGACAGTCCTTAAAGATGCATTATTGTGTGTGGGTGGCCTTCTAAGAGACAACCCTGGGAATGGACAGACCTTTGGAAATGTCAATGTGGCTTATGAAGTGGAAAGCCACTTGAACATGTGACATGTTTTGCGGACTGGCCCTTTAAGAGGCAGACCCTAGAAGTGGACAAACCCTTGAAGAGGTGACAAATTTAGGGAATTATGTCCTTTAAGAGGTTGACCAGGGTTGTGTACAAACCCTCGAAACAACAGCATTTTAAGTGTACTGGCCCTTTAAGAGGTGGACCTGGGAAGCTTACGGACCTTTAAAATTGGCAATACTTTAAGGTGACTGGCCTATGAAGAGGATGACCATGGAAGTGGACAGTCCTTAAAGATGCATTATTGTGTGTGGGTGGCCATCTAAGAGACAACCCTGGGAATGGACAGACCTTTGGAAATGTCAATGTGGCTTATGAAGTGGAAAGCCACTTGAACATGTGACATGTTTTGATGACTGGCCCTTTAAGAGGCAGACCCTAGAAGTGGACAAACCCTTGAAGAGGTGACAAATTTAGGGAATTATGTCCTTTAAGAGGTTGACCAGGGTTGTGTACAAACCCTCGAAACAACAGCATTTTAAGTGTACTGGCCCTTTAAGAGGTGGACCTGGGAAGCTTACGGACCTTTAAAATTGGCAATACTTTAAGGTGACTGGCCTATGAAGAGGATGACCATGGAAGTGGACAGTCCTTAAAGATGCATTATTGTGTGTGGGTGGCCATCTAAGAGACAACCCTGGGAATGGACAGACCTTTGGAAATGTCAATGTGGCTTATGAAGTGGAAAGCCACTTGAACATGTGACATGTTTTGATGACTGGCCCTTTAAGAGGCAGACCCTAGAAGTGGACAAACCCTTGAAGAGGTGACAAATTTAGGGAATTATGTCCTTTAAGAGGTTGACCAGGGTTGTGTACAAACCCTCGAAACAACAGCATTTTAAGTGTACTGGCCCTTTAAGAGGTGGACCTGGGAAGCTTACAGACCTTTAAAATTGGCAATACTTTAAGGTGACTGGCCTATGAAGAGGATGACCATGGAAGTGGACAGTCCTTAAAGATGCATTATTGTGTGTGGGTGGCCTTCTAAGAGACAACCCTGGGAATGGACAGACCTTTGGAAATGTCAATGTGGCTTATGAAGTGGAAAGCCACTTGAACATGTGACATGTTTTGCGGACTGGCCCTTTAAGAGGCAGACCCTAGAAGTGGACAAACCCTTGAAGAGGTGACAAATTTAGGGAATTATGTCCTTTAAGAGGTTGACCAGGGTTGTGTACAAACCCTCGAAACAACAGCATTTTAAGTGTACTGGCCCTTTAAGAGGTGGACCTGGGAAGCTTACGGACCTTTAAAATTGGCAATACTTTAAGGTGACTGGCCTATGAAGAGGATGACCATGGAAGTGGACAGTCCTTAAAGATGCATTATTGTGTGTGGGTGGCCTTCTAAGAGACAACCCTGGGAATGGACAGACCTTTGGAAATGTCAATGTGGCTTATGAAGTGGAAAGCCACTTGAACATGTGACATGTTTTGCGGACTGGCCCTTTAAGAGGCAGACCCTAGAAGTGGACAAACCCTTTAAGAGGTGACAAATTTAGGGAATTATGTCCTTTAAGAGGTTGACCAGGGTTGTGTACAAACCCTCGAAAAAACAGCATTTTAAGTGTACTGGCCCTTTAAGAGGTGGACCTGGGAAGCTTACGGACCTTTAAAATTGGCAATACTTTAAGGTGACTGGCCTATGAAGAGGATGACCATGGAAGTGGACAGTCCTTAAAGATGCATTATTGTGTGTGGGTGGCCTTCTAAGAGACAACCCTGGGAATGGACAGACCTTTGGAAATGTCAATGTGGCTTATGAAGTGGAAAGCCACTTGAACATGTGACATGTTTTGCGGACTGGCCCTTTAAGAGGCAGACCCTAGAAGTGGACACACCCTTGAAGAAGTGACAAATTTAGGGAATTATGTCCTTTAAGAGGTTGACCAGGGTTGTGTACAAACCCTCAAAACAACAGCATTTTAAGTGTACTGGCCCTTTAAGAGGTGGACCTGGGAAGCTTACGGACCTTTAAAATTGGCAATACTTTAAGGTGACTGGCCTATGAAGAGGATGACCATGGAAGTGGACAGTCCTTAAAGATGCATTATTGTGTGTGGGTGGCCATCTAAGAGACAACCCTGGGAATGGACAGACCTTTGGAAATGTCAATGTGGCTTATGAAGTGGAAAGCCACTTGAACATGTGACATGTTTTGATGACTGGCCCTTTAAGAGGCAGACCCTAGAAGTGGACAAACCCTTGAAGAGGTGACAAATTTAGGGAATTATGTCCTTTAAGAGGTTGACCAGGGTTGTGTACAAACCCTCAAAACAACAGCATTTTAAGTGTACTGGCCCTTTAAGAGGTGGACCTGGGAAGCTTACGGACCTTTAAAATTGGCAATACTTTAAGGTGACTGGCCTATGAAGAGGATGACCATGGAAGTGGACAGTCCTTAAAGATGCATTATTGTGTGTGGGTGGCCTTCTAAGAGACAACCCTGGGAATGGACAGACCTTTGGAAATGTCAATGTGGCTTATGAAGTGGAAAGCCACTTGAACATGTGACATGTTTTGCGGACTGGCCCTTTAAGAGGCAGACCCTAGATATGGACAAACCCTTGAAGAGGTGACAAATTTAGGGAATTATGTCCTTTAAGAGGTTGACCAGGGTTGTGTACAAACCCTCGAAACAACAGCATTTTAAGTGTACTGGCCCTTTAAGAGGTGGACCTGGGAAGCTTACAGACCTTTAAAATTGGCAATACTTTAAGGTGACTGGCCTATGAAGAGGATGACCATGGAAGTGGACAGTCCTTAAAGATGCATTATTGTGTGTGGGTGGCCTTCTAGGAGACAACCCTGGGAATGGACAGACCTTTGGAAATGTCAATGTGGCTTATGACGTGGAAAGCCACTTGAACATGTGACATGTTTTGCGGACTGGCCCTTTAAGAGGCAGACCCTAGAAGTGGACAAACCCTTGAAGAGGTGACAAATTTAGGGAATTATGTCCTTTAAGAGGTTGACCAGGGTTGTGTACAAACCCTCAAAACAACAGCATTTTAAGTGTACTGGCCCTTTAAGAGGTGGACCTGGGAAGCTTACGGACCTTAAAAATTGGCAATACTTTAAGGTGACTGGCCTATGAAGAGGATGACCATGGAAGTGGACAGTCCTTAAAGATGCATTATTGTGTGTGGGTGGCCTTCTAAGAGACAACCCTGGGAATGGACAGACCTTTGGAAATGTCAATGTGGCTTATGAAGTGGAAAGCCACTTGAACATGTGACATGTTTTGATGACTGGCCCTTTAAGAGGCAGACCCTAGAAGTGGACAAACCCTTGAAGAGGTGACAAATTTAGGGAATTATGTCCTTTAAGAGGTTGACCAGGGTTGTGTACAAACCCTCAAAACAACAGCATTTTAAGTGTACTGCCCTTTAAGAGGTGGACCTGGGAAGCTTACGGACCTTTAAAATTGGCAATACTTTAAGGTGACTGGCCTATGAAGAGGATGACCATGGAAGTGGACAGTCCTTAAAGATGCATTATTGTGTGTGGGTGGCCTTCTAAGAGACACCCCTGGGAATGGACAGACCTTTGGAAATGTCAATGTGGCTTATGAAGTGGAAATCCACTTGAACATGTGACATGTTTTGATGACTGGCCCTTTAAGAGGCAGACCCTAGATATGGACAAACCCTTGAAGAGGTGACAAATTTAGGGAATTATGTCCTTTAAGAGGTTGACCAGGGTTGTGTACAAACCCTTGAAACAACAGTATTTTAAGTGTACTGGCCCTTTAAGAGGTGGACCTGGGAAGCTTACAGACCTTTAAAATTGGCAATACTTTAAGGTGACTGGCCTATGAAGAGGATGACCATGGAAGTGGACAGTCCTTAAAGATGCATTATTGTGTGTGGGTGGCCTTCTAAGAGACAACCCTGGGAATGGACAGACCTTTGGAAATGTCAATGTGGCTTATGAAGTGGAAAGCCACTTGAACATGTGACATGTTTTGCGGACTGGCCCTTTAAGAGGCAGACCCTAGAAGTGGACAAACCCTTGAAGAGGTGACAAATTTAGGGAATTATGTCCTTTAAGAGGTTGACCAGGGTTGTGTACAAACCCTCGAAACAACAGCATTTTAAGTGTACTGGCCCTTTAAGAGGTGGACCTGGGAAGCTTACGGACCTTTAAAATTGGCAATACTTTAAGGTGACTGGCCTATGAAGAGGATGACCATGGAAGTGGACAGTCCTTAAAGATGCATTATTGTGTGTGGGTGGCCATCTAAGAGACAACCCTGGGAATGGACAGACCTTTGGAAATGTCAATGTGGCTTATGAAGTGGAAAGCCACTTGAACATGTGACATGTTTTGATGACTGGCCCTTTAAGAGGCAGACCCTAGAAGTGGACAAACCCTTGAAGAGGTGACAAATTTAGGGAATTATGTCCTTTAAGAGGTTGACCAGGGTTGTGTACAAACCCTCGAAACAACAGCATTTTAAGTGTACTGGCCCTTTAAGAGGTGGACCTGGGAAGCTTACGGACCTTTAAAATTGGCAATACTTTAAGGTGACTGGCCTATGAAGAGGATGACCATGGAAGTGGACAGTCCTTAAAGATGCATTATTGTGTGTGGGTGGCCATCTAAGAGACAACCCTGGGAATGGACAGACCTTTGGAAATGTCAATGTGGCTTATGAAGTGGAAAGCCACTTGAACATGTGACATGTTTTGATGACTGGCCCTTTAAGAGGCAGACCCTAGAAGTGGACAAACCCTTGAAGAGGTGACAAATTTAGGGAATTATGTCCTTTAAGAGGTTGACCAGGGTTGTGTACAAACCCTCGAAACAACAGCATTTTAAGTGTACTGGCCCTTTAAGAGGTGGACCTGGGAAGCTTACAGACCTTTAAAATTGGCAATACTTTAAGGTGACTGGCCTATGAAGAGGATGACCATGGAAGTGGACAGTCCTTAAAGATGCATTATTGTGTGTGGGTGGCCTTCTAAGAGACAACCCTGGGAATGGACAGACCTTTGGAAATGTCAATGTGGCTTATGAAGTGGAAAGCCACTTGAACATGTGACATGTTTTGCGGACTGGCCCTTTAAGAGGCAGACCCTAGAAGTGGACAAACCCTTGAAGAGGTGACAAATTTAGGGAATTATGTCCTTTAAGAGGTTGACCAGGGTTGTGTACAAACCCTCGAAACAACAGCATTTTAAGTGTACTGGCCCTTTAAGAGGTGGACCTGGGAAGCTTACGGACCTTTAAAATTGGCAATACTTTAAGGTGACTGGCCTATGAAGAGGATGACCATGGAAGTGGACAGTCCTTAAAGATGCATTATTGTGTGTGGGTGGCCTTCTAAGAGACAACCCTGGGAATGGACAGACCTTTGGAAATGTCAATGTGGCTTATGAAGTGGAAAGCCACTTGAACATGTGACATGTTTTGCGGACTGGCCCTTTAAGAGGCAGACCCTAGAAGTGGACAAACCCTTTAAGAGGTGACAAATTTAGGGAATTATGTCCTTTAAGAGGTTGACCAGGGTTGTGTACAAACCCTCGAAAAAACAGCATTTTAAGTGTACAGGCCCTTTAAGAGGTGGACCTGGGAAGCTTACGGACCTTTAAAATTGGCAATACTTTAAGGTGACTGGCCTATGAAGAGGATGACCATGGAAGTGGACAGTCCTTAAAGATGCATTATTGTGTGTGGGTGGCCTTCTAAGAGACAACCCTGGGAATGGACAGACCTTTGGAAATGTCAATGTGGCTTATGAAGTGGAAAGCCACTTGAACATGTGACATGTTTTGCGGACTGGCCCTTTAAGAGGCAGACCCTAGAAGTGGACACACCCTTGAAGAAGTGACAAATTTAGGGAATTATGTCCTTTAAGAGGTTGACCAGGGTTGTGTACAAACCCTCAAAACAACAGCATTTTAAGTGTACTGGCCCTTTAAGAGGTGGACCTGGGAAGCTTACGGACCTTTAAAATTGGCAATACTTTAAGGTGACTGGCCTATGAAGAGGATGACCATGGAAGTGGACAGTCCTTAAAGATGCATTATTGTGTGTGGGTGGCCATCTAAGAGACAACCCTGGGAATGGACAGACCTTTGGAAATGTCAATGTGGCTTATGAAGTGGAAAGCCACTTGAACATGTGACATGTTTTGATGACTGGCCCTTTAAGAGGCAGACCCTAGAAGTGGACAAACCCTTGAAGAGGTGACAAATTTAGGGAATTATGTCCTTTAAGAGGTTGACCAGGGTTGTGTACAAACCCTCAAAACAACAGCATTTTAAGTGTACTGGCCCTTTAAGAGGTGGACCTGGGAAGCTTACGGACCTTTAAAATTGGCAATACTTTAAGGTGACTGGCCTATGAAGAGGATGACCATGGAAGTGGACAGTCCTTAAAGATGCATTATTGTGTGTGGGTGGCCTTCTAAGAGACAACCCTGGGAATGGACAGACCTTTGGAAATGTCAATGTGGCTTATGAAGTGGAAAGCCACTTGAACATGTGACATGTTTTGCGGACTGGCCCTTTAAGAGGCAGACCCTAGATATGGACAAACCCTTGAAGAGGTGACAAATTTAGGGAATTATGTCCTTTAAGAGGTTGACCAGGGTTGTGTACAAACCCTCGAAACAACAGCATTTTAAGTGTACTGGCCCTTTAAGAGGTGGACCTGGGAAGCTTACAGACCTTTAAAATTGGCAATACTTTAAGGTGACTGGCCTATGAAGAGGATGACCATGGAAGTGGACAGTCCTTAAAGATGCATTATTGTGTGTGGGTGGCCTTCTAGGAGACAACCCTGGGAATGGACAGACCTTTGGAAATGTCAATGTGGCTTATGACGTGGAAAGCCACTTGAACATGTGACATGTTTTGCGGACTGGCCCTTTAAGAGGCAGACCCTAGAAGTGGACAAACCCTTGAAGAGGTGACAAATTTAGGGAATTATGTCCTTTAAGAGGTTGACCAGGGTTGTGTACAAACCCTCAAAACAACAGCATTTTAAGTGTACTGGCCCTTTAAGAGGTGGACCTGGGAAGCTTACGGACCTTAAAAATTGGCAATACTTTAAGGTGACTGGCCTATGAAGAGGATGACCATGGAAGTGGACAGTCCTTAAAGATGCATTATTGTGTGTGGGTGGCCTTCTAAGAGACAACCCTGGGAATGGACAGACCTTTGGAAATGTCAATGTGGCTTATGAAGTGGAAAGCCACTTGAACATGTGACATGTTTTGATGACTGGCCCTTTAAGAGGCAGACCCTAGAAGTGGACAAACCCTTGAAGAGGTGACAAATTTAGGGAATTATGTCCTTTAAGAGGTTGACCAGGGTTGTGTACAAACCCTTGAAACAACAGCATTTTAAGTGTACTGGCCCTTTAAGAGGTGGACCTGGGAAGCTTACAGACCTTTAAAATTGGCAATACTTTAAGGTGACTGGCCTATGAAGAGGATGACCATGGAAGTGGACAGTCCTTAAAGATGCATTATTGTGTGTGGGTGGCCTTCTAAGCGACAACCCTGGGAATGGACAGACCTTTGGAAATGTCAATGTGGCTTATGAAGTGGAAAGCCACTTGAACATGTGACATGTTTTGATGACTGGCCCTTTAAGAGGCAGACCCTAGAAGTGGACAAACCCTTGAAGAGGTGACAAATTTAGGGAATTATGTCCTTTAAGAGGTTGACCAGGGTTGTGTACAAACCCTTGAAACAACAGCATTTTAAGTGTACTGGCCCTTTAAGAGGTGGACCTGGGAAGCTTACAGACCTTTAAAATTGGCAATACTTTAAGGTGACTGGCCTATGAAGAGGATGACCATGGAAGTGGACAGTCCTTAAAGATGCATTATTGTGTGTGGGTGGCCTTCTAAGAGACAACCCTGGGAATGGACAGACCTTTGGAAATGTCAATGTGGCTTATGACGTGGAAAGCCACTTGAACATGTGACATGTTTTGCGGACTGGCCCTTTAAGAGGCAGACCCTAGAAGTGGACAAACCCTTGAAAAGGTGACAAATTTAGGGAATTATGTCCTTTAAGAGGTTGACCAGGGTTGTGTACAAACCCTCAAAACAACAGCATTTTAAGTGTACTGGCCCTTTAAGAGGTGGACCTGGGAAGCTTACGGACCTTAAAAATTGGCAATACTTTAAGGTGACTGGCCTATGAAGAGGATGACCATGGAAGTGGACAGTCCTTAAAGATGCATTATTGTGTGTGGGTGGCCTTCTAAGAGACAACCCTGGGAATGGACAGACCTTTGGAAATGTCAATGTGGCTTATGAAGTGGAAAGCCACTTGAACATGTGACATGTTTTGATGACTGGCCCTTTAAGAGGCAGACCCTAGAAGTGGACAAACCCTTGAAGAGGTGACAAATTTAGGGAATTATGTCCTTTAAGAGGTTGACCAGGGTTGTGTACAAACCCTTGAAACAACAGCATTTTAAGTGTACTGGCCCTTTAAGAGGTGGACCTGGGAAGCTTACAGACCTTTAAAATTGGCAATACTTTAAGGTGACTGGCCTATGAAGAGGATGACCATGGAAGTGGACAGTCCTTAAAGATGCATTATTGTGTGTGGGTGGCCTTCTAAGAGACAACCCTGGGAATGGACAGACCTTTGGAAATGTCAATGTGGCTTATGAAGTGGAAAGCCACTTGAACATGTGACATGTTTTGATGACTGGCCCTTTAAGAGGCAGACCCTAGAAGTGGACAAACCCTTGAAGAGGTGACAAATTTAGGGAATTATGTCCTTTAAGAGGTTGACCAGGGTTGTGTAGAAACCCTTGAAACAACAGCATTTTAAGTGTACTGGCCCTTTAAGAGGTGGACCTGGGAAGCTTACAGACCTTTAAAATTGGCAATACTTTAAGGTGACTGGCCTATGAAGAGGATGACCATGGAAGTGGACAGTCCTTAAAGATGCATTATTGTGTGTGGGTGGCCTTCTAAGAGACAACCCTGGGAATGGACAGACCTTTGGAAATGTCAATGTGGCTTATGAAGTGGAAAGCCACTTGAACATGTGACATGTTTTGATGACTGGCCCTTTAAGAGGCAGACCCTAGAAGTGGACAAACCCTTGAAGAGGTGACAAATTTAGGGAATTATGTCCTTTAAGAGGTTGACCAGGGTTGTGTACAAACCCTCGAAACAACAGCATTTTAAGTGTACTGGCCCTTTAAGAGGTGGACCTGGGAAGCTTACAGACCTTTAAAATTGGCAATACTTTAAGGTGACTGGCCTATGAAGAGGATGACCATGGAAGTGGACAGTCCTTAAAGATGCATTATTGTGTGTGGGTGGCCTTCTAAGAGACAACCCTGGGAATGGACAGACCTTTGGAAATGTCAATGTGGCTTATGAAGTGGAAAGCCACTTGAACATGTGACATGTTTTGATGACTGGCCCTTTAAGAGGCAGACCCTAGAAGTGGACAAACCCTTGAAGAGGTGACAAATTTAGGGAATTATGTCCTTTAAGAGGTTGACCAGGGTTGTGTACAAACCCTTGAAACAACAGCATTTTAAGTGTACTGGCCCTTTAAGAGGTGGACCTGGGAAGCTTACAGACCTTTAAAATTGGCAATACTTTAAGGTGACTGGCCTATGAAGAGGATGACCATGGAAGTGGACAGTCCTTAAAGATGCATTATTGTGTGTGGGTGGCCTTCTAAGCGACAACCCTGGGAATGGACAGACCTTTGGAAATGTCAATGTGGCTTATGAAGTGGAAAGCCACTTGAACATGTGACATGTTTTGATGACTGGCCCTTTAAGAGGCAGACCCTAGAAGTGGACAAACCCTTGAAGAGGTGACAAATTTAGGGAATTATGTCCTTTAAGAGGTTGACCAGGGTTGTGTACAAACCCTTGAAACAACAGCATTTTAAGTGTACTGGCCCTTTAAGAGGTGGACCTGGGAAGCTTACAGACCTTTAAAATTGGCAATACTTTAAGGTGACTGGCCTATGAAGAGGATGACCATGGAAGTGGACAGTCCTTAAAGATGCATTATTGTGTGTGGGTGGCCTTCTAAGAGACAACCCTGGGAATGGACAGACCTTTGGAAATGTCAATGTGGCTTATGACGTGGAGAGCCACTTGAACATGTGACATGTTTTGCGGACTGGCCCTTTAAGAGGCAGACCCTAGAAGTGGACAAACCCTTGAAAAGGTGACAAATTTAGGGAATTATGTCCTTTAAGAGGTTGACCAGGGTTGTGTACAAACCCTCAAAACAACAGCATTTTAAGTGTACTGGCCCTTTAAGAGGTGGACCTGGGAAGCTTACGGACCTTAAAAATTGGCAATACTTTAAGGTGACTGGCCTATGAAGAGGATGACCATGGAAGTGGACAGTCCTTAAAGATGCATTATTGTGTGTGGGTGGCCTTCTAAGAGACAACCCTGGGAATGGACAGACCTTTGGAAATGTCAATGTGGCTTATGAAGTGGAAAGCCACTTGAACATGTGACATGTTTTGATGACTGGCCCTTTAAGAGGCAGACCCTAGAAGTGGACAAACCCTTGAAGAGGTGACAAATTTAGGGAATTATGTCCTTTAAGAGGTTGACCAGGGTTGTGTACAAACCCTTGAAACAACAGCATTTTAAGTGTACTGGCCCTTTAAGAGGTGGACCTGGGAAGCTTACAGACCTTTAAAATTGGCAATACTTTAAGGTGACTGGCCTATGAAGAGGATGACCATGGAAGTGGACAGTCCTTAAAGATGCATTATTGTGTGTGGGTGGCCTTCTAAGAGACAACCCTGGGAATGGACAGACCTTTGGAAATGTCAATGTGGCTTATGAAGTGGAAAGCCACTTGAACATGTGACATGTTTTGATGACTGGCCCTTTAAGAGGCAGACCCTAGAAGTGGACAAACCCTTGAAGAGGTGACAAATTTAGGGAATTATGTCCTTTAAGAGGTTGACCAGGGTTGTGTACAAACCCTTGAAACAACAGCATTTTAAGTGTACTGGCCCTTTAAGAGGTGGACCTGGGAAGCTTACAGACCTTTAAAATTGGCAATACTTTAAGGTGACTGGCCTATGAAGAGGATGACCATGGAAGTGGACAGTCCTTAAAGATGCATTATTGTGTGTGGGTGGCCTTCTAAGAGACAACCCTGGGAATGGACAGACCTTTGGAAATGTCAATGTGGCTTATGAAGTGGAAAGCCACTTGAACATGTGACATGTTTTGATGACTGGCCCTTTAAGAGGCAGACCCTAGAAGTGGACAAACCCTTGAAGAGGTGACAAATTTAGGGAATTATGTCCTTTAAGAGGTTGACCAGGGTTGTGTACAAACCCTCGAAACAACAGCATTTTAAGTGTACTGGCCCTTTAAGAGGTGGACCTGGGAAGCTTACAGACCTTTAAAATTGGCAATACTTTAAGGTGACTGGCCTATGAAGAGGATGACCATGGAAGTGGACAGTCCTTAAAGATGCATTATTGTGTGTGGGTGGCCTTCTAAGAGACAACCCTGGGAATGGACAGACCTTTGGAAATGTCCATGTGGCTTATGAAGTGGAAAGCCACTTGAACATGTGACATGTTTTGATGACTGGCCCTTTAAGAGGCAGACCCTAGAAGTGGACAAACCCTTGAAGAGGTGACAAATTTAGGGAATTATGTCCTTTAAGAGGTTGACCAGGGTTGTGTACAAACCCTCGAAACAACAGCATTTTAAGTGTACTGGCCCTTTAAGAGGTGGACCTGGGAAGCTTACGGACCTTTAAAATTGGCAATACTTTAAGGTGACTGGCCTATGAAGAGGATGACCATGGAAGTGGACAGTCCTTAAAGATGCATTATTGTGTGTGGGTGGCCATCTAAGAGACAACCCTGGGAATGGACAGACCTTTGGAAATGTCCATGTGGCTTATGAAGTGGAAAGCGACTTGAACATGTGACATGTTTTGATGACTGGCCCTTTAAGAGGCAGACCCTAGAAGTGGACAAACCCTTGAAGAGGTGACAAATTTAGGGAATTATGTCCTTTAAGAGGTTGACCAGGGTTGTGTACAAACCCTCAAAACAACAGCATTTTAAGTGTACTGGCCCTTTAAGAGGTGGACCTGGGAAGCTTACGGACCTTTAAAATTGGCAATACTTTAAGGTGACTGGCCTATGAAGAGGATGACCATGGAAGTGGACAGTCCTTAAAGATGCATTATTGTGTGTGGGTGGCCTTCTAAGAGACACCCCTGGGAATGGACAGACCTTTGGAAATGTCAATGTGGCTTATGAAGTGGAAATCCACTTGAACATGTGACATGTTTTGATGACTGGCCCTTTAAGAGGCAGACCCTAGATATGGACAAACCCTTGAAGAGGTGACAAATTTAGGGAATTATGTCCTTTAAGAGGTTGACCAGGGTTGTGTACAAACCCTTGAAACAACAGTATTTTAAGTGTACTGGCCCTTTAAGAGGTGGACCTGGGAAGCTTACAGACCTTTAAAATTGGCAATACTTTAAGGTGACTGGCCTATGAAGAGGATGACCATGGAAGTGGACAGTCCTTAAAGATGCATTATTGTGTGTGGGTGGCCTTCTAAGAGACAACCCTGGGAATGGACAGACCTTTGGAAATGTCAATGTGGCTTATGAAGTGGAAAGCCACTTGAACATGTGACATGTTTTGCGGACTGGCCCTTTAAGAGGCAGACCCTAGAAGTGGACAAACCCTTGAAGAGGTGACAAATTTAGGGAATTATGTCCTTTAAGAGGTTGACCAGGGTTGTGTACAAACCCTCGAAACAACAGCATTTTAAGTGTACTGGCCCTTTAAGAGGTGGACCTGGGAAGCTTACGGACCTTTAAAATTGGCAATACTTTAAGGTGACTGGCCTATGAAGAGGATGACCATGGAAGTGGACAGTCCTTAAAGATGCATTATTGTGTGTGGGTGGCCTTCTAAGAGACAACCCTGGGAATGGACAGACCTTTGGAAATGTCAATGTGGCTTATGAAGTGGAAAGCCACTTGAACATGTGACATGTTTTGCGGACTGGCCCTTTAAGAGGCAGACCCTAGAAGTGGACAAACCCTTGAAGAGGTGACAAATTTAGGGAATTATGTCCTTTAAGAGGTTGACCAGGGTTGTGTACAAACCCTCGAAACAACAGCATTTTAAGTGTACTGGCCCTTTAAGAGGTGGACCTGGGAAGCTTACAGACCTTTAAAATTGGCAATACTTTAAGGTGACTGGCCTATGAAGAGGATGACCATGGAAGTGGACAGTCCTTAAAGATGCATTATTGTGTGTGGGTGGCCTTCTAAGAGACAACCCTGGGAATGGACAGACCTTTGGAAATGTCAATGTGGCTTATGAAGTGGAAATCCACTTGAACATGTGACGTGTTTTGATGACTGGCCCTTTAAGAGGCAGACCCTAGATATGGACAAACCCTTGAAGAGGTGACAAATTTAGGGAATTATGTCCTTTAAGAGGTTGACCAGGGTTGTGTACAAACCCTTGAAACAACAGTATTTTAAGTGTACTGGCCCTTTAAGAGGTGGACCTGGGAAGCTTACAGACCTTTAAAATTGGCAATACTTTAAGGTGACTGGCCTATGAAGAGGATGACCATGGAAGTGGACAGTCCTTAAAGATGCATTATTGTGTGTGGGTGGCCTTCTAAGAGACAACCCTGGGAATGGACAGACCTTTGGAAATGTCAATGTGGCTTATGACGTGGAAAGCCACTTGAACATGTGACATGTTTTGCGGACTGGCCCTTTAAGAGGCAGACCCTAGAAGTGGACAAACCCTTGAAGAGGTGACAAATTTAGGGAATTATGTCCTTTAAGAGGTTGACCAGGGTTGTGTACAAACCCTCAAAACAACAGCATTTTAAGTGTACTGGCCCTTTAAGAGGTGGACCTGGGAAGCTTACGGACCTTAAAAATTGGCAATACTTTAAGGTGACTGGCCTATGAAGAGGATGACCATGGAAGTGGACAGTCCTTAAAGATGCATTATTGTGTGTGGGTGGCCTTCTAAGAGACAACCCTGGGAATGGACAGACCTTTGGAAATGTCAATGTGGCTTATGAAGTGGAAAGCCACTTGAACATGTGACATGTTTTGATGACTGGCCCTTTAAGAGGCAGACCCTAGAAGTGGACAAACCCTTGAAGAGGTGACAAATTTAGGGAATTATGTCCTTTAAGAGGTTGACCAGGGTTGTGTACAAACCCTTGAAACAACAGCATTTTAAGTGTACTGGCCCTTTAAGAGGTGGACCTGGGAAGCTTACAGACCTTTAAAATTGGCAATACTTTAAGGTGACTGGCCTATGAAGAGGATGACCATGGAAGTGGACAGTCCTTAAAGATGCATTATTGTGTGTGGGTGGCCTTCTAAGAGACAACCCTGGGAATGGACAGACCTTTGGAAATGTCAATGTGGCTTATGAAGTGGAAAGCCACTTGAACATGTGACATGTTTTGATGACTGGCCCTTTAAGAGGCAGACCCTAGAAGTGGACAAACCCTTGAAGAGGTGACAAATTTAGGGAATTATGTCCTTTAAGAGGTTGACCAGGGTTGTGTACAAACCCTTGAAACAACAGCATTTTAAGTGTACTGGCCCTTTAAGAGGTGGACCTGGGAAGCTTACAGACCTTTAAAATTGGCAATACTTTAAGGTGACTGGCCTATGAAGAGGATGACCATGGAAGTGGACAGTCCTTAAAGATGCATTATTGTGTGTGGGTGGCCTTCTAAGAGACAACCCTGGGAATGGACAGACCTTTGGAAATGTCAATGTGGCTTATGAAGTGGAAAGCCACTTGAACATGTGACATGTTTTGATGACTGGCCCTTTAAGAGGCAGACCCTAGAAGTGGACAAACCCTTGAAGAGGTGACAAATTTAGGGAAATATTTCCTTTAAGAGGTTGACCAGGGTTGTGTACAAACCCTTGAAACAACAGCATTTTAAGTGTACTGGCCCTTTAAGAGGTGGACCTGGGAAGCTTACAGACCTTTAAAATTGGCAATACTTTAAGGTGACTGGCCTATGAAGAGGATGACCATGGAAGTGGACAGTCCTTAAAGATGCATTATTGTGTGTGGGTGGCCTTCTAAGAGACAACCCTGGGAATGGACAGACCTTTGGAAATGTCAATGTGGCTTATGAAGTGGAAAGCCACTTGAACATGTGACATGTTTTGATGACTGGCCCTTTAAGAGGCAGACCCTAGAAGTGGACAAACCCTTGAAGAGGTGACAAATTTAGGGAATTATGTCCTTTAAGAGGTTGACCAGGGTTGTGTACAAACCCTTGAAACAACAGCATTTTAAGTGTACTGGCCCTTTAAGAGGTGGACCTGGGAAGCTTACAGACCTTTAAAATTGGCAATACTTTAAGGTGACTGGCCTATGAAGAGGATGACCATGGAAGTGGACAGTCCTTAAAGATGCATTATTGTGTGTGGGTGGCCTTCTAAGAGACAACCCTGGGAATGGACAGACCTTTGGAAATGTCAATGTGGCTTATGAAGTGGAAAGCCACTTGAACATGTGACATGTTTTGATGACTGGCCCTTTAAGAGGCAGACCCTAGAAGTGGACAAACCCTTGAAGAGGTGACAAATTTAGGGAATTATGTCCTTTAAGAGGTTGACCAGGGTTGTGTACAAACCCTCGAAACAACAGCATTTTAAGTGTACTGGCCCTTTAAGAGGTGGACCTGGGAAGCTTACGGACCTTTAAAATTGGCAATACTTTAAGGTGACTGGCCTATGAAGAGGATGACCATGGAAGTGGACAGTCCTTAAAGATGCATTATTGTGTGTGGGTGGCCTTCTAAGAGACAACCCTGGGAATGGACAGACCTTTGGAAATGTCAATGTGGCTTATGAAGTGGAAAGCCACTTGAACATGTGACATGTTTTGCGGACTGGCCCTTTAAGAGGCAGACCCTAGAAGTGGACAAACCCTTGAAGAGGTGACAAATTTAGGGAATTATGTCCTTTAAGAGGTTGACCAGGGTTGTGTACAAACCCTCGAAAAAACAGCATTTTAAGTGTACTGGCCCTTTAAGAGGTGGACCTGGGAAGCTTACGGACCTTTAAAATTGGCAATACTTTAAGGTGACTGGCCTATGAAGAGGATGACCATGGAAGTGGACAGTCCTTAAAGATGCATTATTGTGTGTGGGTGGCCTTCTAAGAGACAACCCTGGGAATGGACAGACCTTTGGAAATGTCAATGTGGCTTATGAAGTGGAAAGCCACTTGAACATGTGACATGTTTTGCGGACTGGCCCTTTAAGAGGCAGACCCTAGAAGTGGACACACCCTTGAAGAGGTGACAAATTTAGGGAATTATGTCCTTTAAGAGGTTGACCAGGGTTGTGTACAAACCCTCAAAACAACAGCATTTTAAGTGTACTGGCCCTTTAAGAGGTGGACCTGGGAAGCTTACGGACCTTTAAAATTGGCAATACTTTAAGGTGACTGGCCTATGAAGAGGATGACCATGGAAGTGGACAGTCCTTAAAGATGCATTATTGTGTGTGGGTGGCCATCTAAGAGACAACCCTGGGAATGGACAGACCTTTGGAAATGTCAATGTGGCTTATGAAGTGGAAAGCCACTTGAACATGTGACATGTTTTGATGACTGGCCCTTTAAGAGGCAGACCCTAGAAGTGGACAAACCCTTGAAGAGGTGACAAATTTAGGAAATTATGTCCTTTAAGAGGTTGACCAGGGTTGTGTACAAACCCTTGAAACAACAGTATTTTAAGTGTACTGGCCCTTTAAGAGGTGGACCTGGGAAGCTTACAGACCTTTAAAATTGGCAATACTTTAAGGTGACTGGCCTATGAAGAGGATGACCATGGAAGTGGACAGTCCTTAAAGATGCATTATTGTGTGTGGGTGGCCTTCTAAGAGACAACCCTGGGAATGGACAGACCTTTGGAAATGTCAATGTGGCTTATGAAGTGGAAAGCCACTTGAACATGTGACATGTTTTGCGGACTGGCCCTTTAAGAGGCAGACCCTAGAAGTGGACAAACCCTTGAAGAGGTGACAAATTTAGGGAATTATGTCCTTTAAGAGGTTGACCAGGGTTGTGTACAAACCCTCGAAACAACAGCATTTTAAGTGTACTGGCCCTTTAAGAGGTGGACCTGGGAAGCTTACAGACCTTTAAAATTGGCAATACTTTAAGGTGACTGGCCTATGAAGAGGATGACCATGGAAGTGGACAGTCCTTAAAGATGCATTATTGTGTGTGGGTGGCCTTCTAAGAGACAACCCTGGGAATGGACAGACCTTTGGAAATGTCAATGTGGCTTATGAAGTGGAAATCCACTTGAACATGTGACGTGTTTTGATGACTGGCCCTTTAAGAGGCAGACCCTAGATATGGACAAACCCTTGAAGAGGTGACAAATTTAGGGAATTATGTCCTTTAAGAGGTTGACCAGGGTTGTGTACAAACCCTTGAAACAACAGTATTTTAAGTGTACTGGCCCTTTAAGAGGTGGACCTGGGAAGCTTACAGACCTTTAAAATTGGCAATACTTTAAGGTGACTGGCCTATGAAGAGGATGACCATGGAAGTGGACAGTCCTTAAAGATGCATTATTGTGTGTGGGTGGCCTTCTAAGAGACAACCCTGGGAATGGACAGACCTTTGGAAATGTCAATGTGGCTTATGACGTGGAAAGCCACTTGAACATGTGACATGTTTTGCGGACTGGCCCTTTAAGAGGCAGACCCTAGAAGTGGACAAACCCTTGAAGAGGTGACAAATTTAGGGAATTATGTCCTTTAAGAGGTTGACCAGGGTTGTGTACAAACCCTCAAAACAACAGCATTTTAAGTGTACTGGCCCTTTAAGAGGTGGACCTGGGAAGCTTACGGACCTTAAAAATTGGCAATACTTTAAGGTGACTGGCCTATGAAGAGGATGACCATGGAAGTGGACAGTCCTTAAAGATGCATTATTGTGTGTGGGTGGCCTTCTAAGAGACAACCCTGGGAATGGACAGACCTTTGGAAATGTCAATGTGGCTTATGAAGTGGAAAGCCACTTGAACATGTGACATGTTTTGATGACTGGCCCTTTAAGAGGCAGACCCTAGAAGTGGACAAACCCTTGAAGAGGTGACAAATTTAGGGAATTATGTCCTTTAAGAGGTTGACCAGGGTTGTGTACAAACCCTTGAAACAACAGCATTTTAAGTGTACTGGCCCTTTAAGAGGTGGACCTGGGAAGCTTACAGACCTTTAAAATTGGCAATACTTTAAGGTGACTGGCCTATGAAGAGGATGACCATGGAAGTGGACAGTCCTTAAAGATGCATTATTGTGTGTGGGTGGCCTTCTAAGAGACAACCCTGGGAATGGACAGACCTTTGGAAATGTCAATGTGGCTTATGAAGTGGAAAGCCACTTGAACATGTGACATGTTTTGATGACTGGCCCTTTAAGAGGCAGACCCTAGAAGTGGACAAACCCTTGAAGAGGTGACAAATTTAGGGAATTATGTCCTTTAAGAGGTTGACCAGGGTTGTGTACAAACCCTTGAAACAACAGCATTTTAAGTGTACTGGCCCTTTAAGAGGTGGACCTGGGAAGCTTACAGACCTTTAAAATTGGCAATACTTTAAGGTGACTGGCCTATGAAGAGGATGACCATGGAAGTGGACAGTCCTTAAAGATGCATTATTGTGTGTGGGTGGCCTTCTAAGAGACAACCCTGGGAATGGACAGACCTTTGGAAATGTCAATGTGGCTTATGAAGTGGAAAGCCACTTGAACATGTGACATGTTTTGATGACTGGCCCTTTAAGAGGCAGACCCTAGAAGTGGACAAACCCTTGAAGAGGTGACAAATTTAGGGAATTATGTCCTTTAAGAGGTTGACCAGGGTTGTGTACAAACCCTTGAAACAACAGCATTTTAAGTGTACTGGCCCTTTAAGAGGTGGACCTGGGAAGCTTACAGACCTTTAAAATTGGCAATACTTTAAGGTGACTGGCCTATGAAGAGGATGACCATGGAAGTGGACAGTCCTTAAAGATGCATTATTGTGTGTGGGTGGCCTTCTAAGAGACAACCCTGGGAATGGACAGACCTTTGGAAATGTCAATGTGGCTTATGAAGTGGAAAGCCACTTGAACATGTGACATGTTTTGCGGACTGGCCCTTTAAGAGGCAGACCCTAGAAGTGGACACACCCTTGAAGAGGTGACAAATTTAGGGAATTATGTCCTTTAAGAGGTTGACCAGGGTTGTGTACAAACCCTCAAAACAACAGCATTTTAAGTGTACTGGCCCTTTAAGAGGTGGACCTGGGAAGCTTACGGACCTTAAAAATTGGCAATACTTTAAGGTGACTGGCCTATGAAGAGGATGACCATGGAAGTGGACAGTCCTTAAAGATGCATTATTGTGTGTGGGTGGCCTTCTAAGAGACAACCCTGGGAATGGACAGACCTTTGGAAATGTCAATGTGGCTTATGAAGTGGAAAGCCACTTGAACATGTGACATGTTTTGATGACTGGCCCTTTAAGAGGCAGACCCTAGAAGTGGACAAACCCTTGAAGAGGTGACAAATTTAGGGAATTATGTCCTTTAAGAGGTTGACCAGGGTTGTGTACAAACCCTTGAAACAACAGCATTTTAAGTGTACTGGCCCTTTAAGAGGTGGACCTGGGAAGCTTACAGACCTTTAAAATTGGCAATACTTTAAGGTGACTGGCCTATGAAGAGGATGACCATGGAAGTGGACAGTCCTTAAAGATGCATTATTGTGTGTGGGTGGCCTTCTAAGAGACAACCCTGGGAATGGACAGACCTTTGGAAATGTCAATGTGGCTTATGAAGTGGAAAGCCACTTGAACATGTGACATGTTTTGCGGACTGGCCCTTTAAGAGGCAGACCCTAGAAGTGGACACACCCTTGAAGAGGTGACAAATTTAGGGAATTATGTCCTTTAAGAGGTTGACCAGGGTTGTGTACAAACCCTCAAAACAACAGCATTTTAAGTGTACTGGCCCTTTAAGAGGTGGACCTGGGAAGCTTACGGACCTTTAAAATTGGCAATACTTTAAGGTGACTGGCCTATGAAGAGGATGACCATGGAAGTGGACAGTCCTTAAAGATGCATTATTGTGTGTGGGTGGCCATCTAAGAGACAACCCTGGGAATGGACAGACCTTTGGAAATGTCAATGTGGCTTATGAAGTGGAAAGCCACTTGAACATGTGACATGTTTTGATGACTGGCCCTTTAAGAGGCAGACCCTAGAAGTGGACAAACCCTTGAAGAGGTGACAAATTTAGGAAATTATGTCCTTTAACCCCTTGAGTGGCACGCCCGGAAAAGTTCCGTGACGAGCTCCACTGCTCATAGCAACATAGCCCGGAAGATTTCCGGGCTATGTATCACTGTGGGAGCTGCAGAGCACAATGCCACAAGGTGTGACAGTGTGCTCTGCCTGCACAGTCCCACAGAGAACAAAGCAAGGGCTTTGAAAAACCAGCAGAAGATATTGCCGACATGTCGGCAATGTCCTGCTTTGTTTACAGGTTGCCATAGAGACCATCGGCTTGTCAGAAGCAAGCCGATGGTCTCTGTGGCAGGGAGAGCTGGTTGTTAGCTGTCAGAGGACAGCTAGGTACTAGCTCTTACAGCAGAGATCAGAGAAAACCTCCGATCTCTGCTGTGTTAACCCTTTACATGCTGCAGTCTATGTGACTGCAGCATGTAAAGGGCTGTCACTGCAGCATGTAAAGGGCTGTCACCATCGGACCCCTGGAATGTGATCAGGGGTCCTGATGGGTCCCTGTGGAAGTCCCCTAAAGGGACAAAAAAAAATAAAAAAATTTAAAAAATTTTTTTAAAAAAAAGTAAAAAAAATATTAAAAAAATAAAAAAACACTTGTCTCCCTTTACTTTGTAAAAAATCAAAAATACAATCACACATGTGGTATCCATGTGCGTCGTAATGACCCAGAGAAGGAAGTTAATACATTATTTAACCCCTTAATGACATGGCCCCTTTTTTCTTTTTTCCCCATTTCTTTTTTTCCTCCCCCCTGTTTAAAAAATCACAACTTGTCCCGCAAAAAACAAGCCCTCATATGGCCATGTCAATGGAAAAATGAAAAAGTTATGGCTCTTGAGACGCAACTGCAAAACTAGTTGAAATTCAATGATTAGACCATTTTAAAAAACCTGCCCTGGTGGGCACGACAGGGTGGTAGGAAACCTGCCACTCAAGGGGTTAAGAGGTTGACCAGGGTTGTGTACAAACCCTTGAAACAACAGTATTTTAAGTGTACTGGCCCTTTAAGAGGTGGACCTGGGAAGCTTACAGACCTTTAAAATTGGCAATACTTTAAGGTGACTGGCCTATGAAGAGGATGACCATGGAAGTGGACAGTCCTTAAAGATGCATTATTGTGTGTGGGTGGCCTTCTAAGAGACAACCCTGGGAATGGACAGACCTTTGGAAATGTCAATGTGGCTTATGAAGTGGAAAGCCACTTGAACATGTGACATGTTTTGCGGACTGGCCCTTTAAGAGGCAGACCCTAGAAGTGGACAAACCCTTGAAGAGGTGACAAATTTAGGGAATTATGTCCTTTAAGAGGTTGACCAGGGTTGTGTACAAACCCTCGAAACAACAGCATTTTAAGTGTACTGGCCCTTTAAGAGGTGGACCTGGGAAGCTTACGGACCTTTAAAATTGGCAATACTTTAAGGTGACTGGCCTATGAAGAGGATGACCATGGAAGTGGACAGTCCTTAAAGATGCATTATTGTGTGTGGGTGGCCTTCTAAGAGACAACCCTGGGAATGGACAGACCTTTGGAAATGTCAATGTGGCTTATGAAGTGGAAAGCCACTTGAACATGTGACATGTTTTGCGGACTGGCCCTTTAAGAGGCAGACCCTAGAAGTGGACAAACCCTTTAAGAGGTGACAAATTTAGGGAATTATGTCCTTTAAGAGGTTGACCAGGGTTGTGTACAAACCCTCGAAAAAACAGCATTTTAAGTGTACTGGCCCTTTAAGAGGTGGACCTGGGAAGCTTACGGACCTTTAAAATTGGCAATACTTTAAGGTGACTGGCCTATGAAGAGGATGACCATGGAAGTGGACAGTCCTTAAAGATGCATTATTGTGTGTGGGTGGCCTTCTAAGAGACAACCCTGGGAATGGACAGACCTTTGGAAATGTCAATGTGGCTTATGAAGTGGAAAGCCACTTGAACATGTGACATGTTTTGCGGACTGGCCCTTTAAGAGGCAGACCCTAGAAGTGGACAAACCCTTGAAGAGGTGACAAATTTAGGGAATTATGTCCTTTAAGAGGTTGACCAGGGTTATGTACAAACCCTCGAAACAACAGCATTTTAAGTGTACTGGCCCTTTAAGAGGTGGACCTGGGAAGCTTACAGACCTTTAAAATTGGCAATACTTTAAGGTGACTGGCCTATGAAGAGGATGACCATGGAAGTGGACAGTCCTTAAAGATGCATTATTGTGTGTGGGTGGCCTTCTAAGAGACAACCCTGGGAATGGACAGACCTTTGGAAATGTCAATGTGGCTTATGAAGTGGAAATCCACTTGAACATGTGACGTGTTTTGATGACTGGCCCTTTAAGAGGCAGACCCTAGATATGGACAAACCCTTGAAGAGGTGACAAATTTAGGGAATTATGTCCTTTAAGAGGTTGACCAGGGTTGTGTACAAACCCTTGAAACAACAGTATTTTAAGTGTACTGGCCCTTTAAGAGGTGGACCTGGGAAGCTTACAGACCTTTAAAATTGGCAATACTTTAAGGTGACTGGCCTATGAAGAGGATGACCATGGAAGTGGACAGTCCTTAAAGATGCATTATTGTGTGTGGGTGGCCTTCTAAGAGACAACCCTGGGAATTGACAGACCTTTGGAAATGTCAATGTGGCTTATGACGTGGAAAGCCACTTGAACATGTGACATGTTTTGCGGACTGGCCCTTTAAGAGGCAGACCCTAGAAGTGGACAAACCCTTGAAGAGGTGACAAATTTAGGGAATTATGTCCTTTAAGAGGTTGACCAGGGTTGTGTACAAACCCTCAAAACAACAGCATTTTAAGTGTACTGGCCCTTTAAGAGGTGGACCTGGGAAGCTTACGGACCTTAAAAATTGGCAATACTTTAAGGTGACTGGCCTATGAAGAGGATGACCATGGAAGTGGACAGTCCTTAAAGATGCATTATTGTGTGTGGGTGGCCTTCTAAGAGACAACCCTGGGAATGGACAGACCTTTGGAAATGTCAATGTGGCTTATGAAGTGGAAAGCCACTTGAACATGTGACATGTTTTGATGACTGGCCCTTTAAGAGGCAGACCCTAGAAGTGGACAAACCCTTGAAGAGGTGACAAATTTAGGGAATTATGTCCTTTAAGAGGTTGACCAGGGTTGTGTACAAACCCTTGAAACAACAGTATTTTAAGTGTACTGGCCCTTTAAGAGGTGGACCTGGGAAGCTTACAGACCTTTAAAATTGGCAATACTTTAAGGTGACTGGCCTATGAAGAGGATGACCATGGAAGTGGACAGTCCTTAAAGATGCATTATTGTGTGTGGGTGGCCTTCTAAGAGACAACCCTGGGAATTGACAGACCTTTGGAAATGTCAATGTGGCTTATGACGTGGAAAGCCACTTGAACATGTGACATGTTTTGCGGACTGGCCCTTTAAGAGGCAGACCCTAGAAGTGGACAAACCCTTGAAGAGGTGACAAATTTAGGGAATTATGTCCTTTAAGAGGTTGACCAGGGTTGTGTACAAACCCTCAAAACAACAGCATTTTAAGTGTACTGGCCCTTTAAGAGGTGGACCTGGGAAGCTTACGGACCTTAAAAATTGGCAATACTTTAAGGTGACTGGCCTATGAAGAGGATGACCATGGAAGTGGACAGTCCTTAAAGATGCATTATTGTGTGTGGGTGGCCTTCTAAGAGACAACCCTGGGAATGGACAGACCTTTGGAAATGTCAATGTGGCTTATGAAGTGGAAAGCCACTTGAACATGTGACATGTTTTGATGACTGGCCCTTTAAGAGGCAGACCCTAGAAGTGGACAAACCCTTGAAGAGGTGACAAATTTAGGGAATTATGTCCTTTAAGAGGTTGACCAGGGTTGTGTACAAACCCTTGAAACAACAGCATTTTAAGTGTACTGGCCCTTTAAGAGGTGGACCTGGGAAGCTTACAGACCTTTAAAATTGGCAATACTTTAAGGTGACTGGCCTATGAAGAGGATGACCATGGAAGTGGACAGTCCTTAAAGATGCATTATTGTGTGTGGGTGGCCTTCTAAGAGACAACCCTGGGAATGGACAGACCTTTGGAAATGTCAATGTGGCTTATGAAGTGGAAAGCCACTTGAACATGTGACATGTTTTGATGACTGGCCCTTTAAGAGGCAGACCCTAGAAGTGGACAAACCCTTGAAGAGGTGACAAATTTAGGGAATTATGTCCTTTAAGAGGTTGACCAGGGTTGTGTACAAACCCTTGAAACAACAGCATTTTAAGTGTACTGGCCCTTTAAGAGGTGGACCTGGGAAGCTTACAGACCTTTAAAATTGGCAATACTTTAAGGTGACTGGCCTATGAAGAGGATGACCATGGAAGTGGACAGTCCTTAAAGATGCATTATTGTGTGTGGGTGGCCTTCTAAGAGACAACCCTGGGAATGGACAGACCTTTGGAAATGTCAATGTGGCTTATGAAGTGGAAAGCCACTTGAACATGTGACATGTTTTGATGACTGGCCCTTTAAGAGGCAGACCCTAGAAGTGGACAAACCCTTGAAGAGGTGACAAATTTAGGGAATTATGTCCTTTAAGAGGTTGACCAGGGTTGTGTACAAACCCTTGAAACAACAGCATTTTAAGTGTACTGGCCCTTTAAGAGGTGGACCTGGGAAGCTTACAGACCTTTAAAATTGGCAATACTTTAAGGTGACTGGCCTATGAAGAGGATGACCATGGAAGTGGACAGTCCTTAAAGATGCATTATTGTGTGTGGGTGGCCTTCTAAGAGACAACCCTGGGAATGGACAGACCTTTGGAAATGTCAATGTGGCTTATGAAGTGGAAAGCCACTTGAACATGTGACATGTTTTGATGACTGGCCCTTTAAGAGGCAGACCCTAGAAGTGGACAAACCCTTGAAGAGGTGACAAATTTAGGGAATTATGTCCTTTAAGAGGTTGACCAGGGTTGTGTACAAACCCTTGAAACAACAGCATTTTAAGTGTACTGGCCCTTTAAGAGGTGGACCTGGGAAGCTTACAGACCTTTAAAATTGGCAATACTTTAAGGTGACTGGCCTATGAAGAGGATGACCATGGAAGTGGACAGTCCTTAAAGATGCATTATTGTGTGTGGGTGGCCTTCTAAGAGACAACCCTGGGAATGGACAGACCTTTGGAAATGTCAATGTGGCTTATGAAGTGGAAAGCCACTTGAACATGTGACATGTTTTGATGACTGGCCCTTTAAGAGGCAGACCCTAGAAGTGGACAAACCCTTGAAGAGGTGACAAATTTAGGGAATTATGTCCTTTAAGAGGTTGACCAGGGTTGTGTACAAACCCTCGAAACAACAGCATTTTAAGTGTACTGGCCCTTTAAGAGGTGGACCTGGGAAGCTTACGGACCTTTAAAATTGGCAATACTTTAAGGTGACTGGCCTATGAAGAGGATGACCATGGAAGTGGACAGTCCTTAAAGATGCATTATTGTGTGTGGGTGGCCTTCTAAGAGACAACCCTGGGAATGGACAGACCTTTGGAAATGTCAATGTGGCTTATGAAGTGGAAAGCCACTTGAACATGTGACATGTTTTGCGGACTGGCCCTTTAAGAGGCAGACCCTAGAAGTGGACAAACCCTTTAAGAGGTGACAAATTTAGGGAATTATGTCCTTTAAGAGGTTGACCAGGGTTGTGTACAAACCCTCGAAAAAACAGCATTTTAAGTGTACTGGCCCTTTAAGAGGTGGACCTGGGAAGCTTACGGACCTTTAAAATTGGCAATACTTTAAGGTGACTGGCCTATGAAGAGGATGACCATGGAAGTGGACAGTCCTTAAAGATGCATTATTGTGTGTGGGTGGCCTTCTAAGAGACAACCCTGGGAATGGACAGACCTTTGGAAATGTCAATGTGGCTTATGAAGTGGAAAGCCACTTGAACATGTGACATGTTTTGCGGACTGGCCCTTTAAGAGGCAGACCCTAGAAGTGGACACACCCTTGAAGAGGTGACAAATTTAGGGAATTATGTCCTTTAAGAGGTTGACCAGGGTTGTGTACAAACCCTCAAAACAACAGCATTTTAAGTGTACTGGCCCTTTAAGAGGTGGACCTGGGAAGCTTACGGACCTTTAAAATTGGCAATACTTTAAGGTGACTGGCCTATGAAGAGGATGACCATGGAAGTGGACAGTCCTTAAAGATGCATTATTGTGTGTGGGTGGCCATCTAAGAGACAACCCTGGGAATGGACAGACCTTTGGAAATGTCAATGTGGCTTATGAAGTGGAAAGCCACTTGAACATGTGACATGTTTTGATGACTGGCCCTTTAAGAGGCAGACCCTAGAAGTGGACAAACCCTTGAAGAGGTGACAAATTTAGGAAATTATGTCCTTTAAGAGGTTGACCAGGGTTGTGTACAAACCCTCAAAACAACAGCATTTTAAGTGTACTGGCCCTTTAAGAGGTGGACCTGGGAAGCTTACGGACCTTTAAAATTGGCAATACTTTAAGGTGACTGGCCTATGAAGAGGATGACCATGGAAGTGGACAGTCCTTAAAGATGCATTATTGTGTGTGGGTGGCCTTCTAAGAGACAACCCTGGGAATGGACAGACCTTTGGAAATGTCAATGTGGCTTATGAAGTGGAAAGCCACTTGAACATGTGACATGTTTTGCGGACTGGCCCTTTAAGAGGCAGACCCTAGATATGGACAAACCCTTGAAGAGGTGACAAATTTAGGGAATTATGTCCTTTAAGAGGTTGACCAGGGTTGTGTACAAACCCTCAAAACAACAGCATTTTAAGTGTACTGGCCCTTTAAGAGGTGGACCTGGGAAGCTTACAGACCTTTAAAATTGGCAATACTTTAAGGTGACTGGCCTATGAAGAGGATGACCATGGAAGTGGACAGTCCTTAAAGATGCATTATTGTGTGTGGGTGGCCTTCTAAGAGACAACCCTGGGAATGGACAGACCTTTGGAAATGTCAATGTGGCTTATGACGTGGAAAGCCACTTGAACATGTGACATGTTTTGCGGACTGGCCCTTTAAGAGGCAGACCCTAGAAGTGGACAAACCCTTGAAGAGGTGACAAATTTAGGGAATTATGTCCTTTAAGAGGTTGACCAGGGTTGTGTACAAACCCTTGAAACAACAGCATTTTAAGTGTACTGGCCCTTTAAGAGGTGGACCTGGGAAGCTTACAGACCTTTAAAATTGGCAATACTTTAAGGTGACTGGCCTATGAAGAGGATGACCATGGAAGTGGACAGTCCTTAAAGATGCATTATTGTGTGTGGGTGGCCTTCTAAGAGACAACCCTGGGAATGGACAGACCTTTGGAAATGTCAATGTGGCTTATGAAGTGGAAAGCCACTTGAACATGTGACATGTTTTGATGACTGGCCCTTTAAGAGGCAGACCCTAGAAGTGGACAAACCCTTGAAGAGGTGACAAATTTAGGGAATTATGTCCTTTAAGAGGTTGACCAGGGTTGTGTACAAACCCTTGAAACAACAGCATTTTAAGTGTACTGGCCCTTTAAGAGGTGGACCTGGGAAGCTTACAGACCTTTAAAATTGGCAATACTTTAAGGTGACTGGCCTATGAAGAGGATGACCATGGAAGTGGACAGTCCTTAAAGATGCATTATTGTGTGTGGGTGGCCTTCTAAGAGACAACCCTGGGAATGGACAGACCTTTGGAAATGTCAATGTGGCTTATGAAGTGGAAAGCCACTTGAACATGTGACATGTTTTGATGACTGGCCCTTTAAGAGGCAGACCCTAGAAGTGGACAAACCCTTGAAGAGGTGACAAATTTAGGGAATTATGTCCTTTAAGAGGTTGACCAGGGTTGTGTACAAACCCTCAAAACAACAGCATTTTAAGTGTACTGGCCCTTTAAGAGGTGGACCTGGGAAGCTTACGGACCTTTAAAATTGGCAATACTTTAAGGTGACTGGCCTATGAAGAGGATGACCATGGAAGTGGACAGTCCTTAAAGATGCATTATTGTGTGTGGGTGGCCTTCTAAGAGACAACCCTGGGAATGGACAGACCTTTGGAAATGTCAATGTGGCTTATGAAGTGGAAAGCCACTTGAACATGTGACATGTTTTGCGGACTGGCCCTTTAAGAGGCAGACCCTAGAAGTGGACAAACCCTTTAAGAGGTGACAAATTTAGGGAATTATGTCCTTTAAGAGGTTGACCAGGGTTGTGTACAAACCCTCGAAAAAACAGCATTTTAAGTGTACTGGCCCTTTAAGAGGTGGACCTGGGAAGCTTACGGACCTTTAAAATTGGCAATACTTTAAGGTGACTGGCCTATGAAGAGGATGACCATGGAAGTGGACAGTCCTTAAAGATGCATTATTGTGTGTGGGTGGCCTTCTAAGAGACAACCCTGGGAATGGACAGACCTTTGGAAATGTCAATGTGGCTTATGAAGTGGAAAGCCACTTGAACATGTGACATGTTTTGCGGACTGGCCCTTTAAGAGGCAGACCCTAGAAGTGGACAAACCCTTGAAGAGGTGACAAATTTAGGGAATTATGTCCTTTAAGAGGTTGACCAGGGTTATGTACCAACCCTCGAAACAACAGCATTTTAAGTGTACTGGCCCTTTAAGAGGTGGACCTGGGAAGCTTACAGACCTTTAAAATTGGCAATACTTTAAGGTGACTGGCCTATGAAGAGGATGACCATGGAAGTGGACAGTCCTTAAAGATGCATTATTGTGTGTGGGTGGCCTTCTAAGAGACAACCCTGGGAATGGACAGACCTTTGGAAATGTCAATGTGGCTTATGAAGTGGAAATCCACTTGAACATGTGACGTGTTTTGATGACTGGCCCTTTAAGAGGCAGACCCTAGATATGGACAAACCCTTGAAGAGGTGACAAATTTAGGGAATTATGTCCTTTAAGAGGTTGACCAGGGTTGTGTACAAACCCTTGAAACAACAGTATTTTAAGTGTACTGGCCCTTTAAGAGGTGGACCTGGGAAGCTTACAGACCTTTAAAATTGGCAATACTTTAAGGTGACTGGCCTATGAAGAGGATGACCATGGAAGTGGACAGTCCTTAAAGATGCATTATTGTGTGTGGGTGGCCTTCTAAGAGACAACCCTGGGAATGGACAGACCTTTGGAAATGTCAATGTGGCTTATGACGTGGAAAGCCACTTGAACATGTGACATGTTTTGCGGACTGGCCCTTTAAGAGGCAGACCCTAGAAGTGGACAAACCCTTGAAGAGGTGACAAATTTAGGGAATTATGTCCTTTAAGAGGTTGACCAGGGTTGTGTACAAACCCTCAAAACAACAGCATTTTAAGTGTACTGGCCCTTTAAGAGGTGGACCTGGGAAGCTTACGGACCTTAAAAATTGGCAATACTTTAAGGTGACTGGCCTATGAAGAGGATGACCATGGAAGTGGACAGTCCTTAAAGATGCATTATTGTGTGTGGGTGGCCTTCTAAGAGACAACCCTGGGAATGGACAGACCTTTGGAAATGTCAATGTGGCTTATGAAGTGGAAAGCCACTTGAACATGTGACATGTTTTGCGGACTGGCCCTTTAAGAGGCAGACCCTAGAAGTGGACAAACCCTTGAAGAGGTGACAAATTTAGGGAATTATGTCCTTTAAGAGGTTGACCAGGGTTATGTACCAACCCTCGAAACAACAGCATTTTAAGTGTACTGGCCCTTTAAGAGGTGGACCTGGGAAGCTTACAGACCTTTAAAATTGGCAATACTTTAAGGTGACTGGCCTATGAAGAGGATGACCATGGAAGTGGACAGTCCTTAAAGATGCATTATTGTGTGTGGGTGGCCTTCTAAGAGACAACCCTGGGAATGGACAGACCTTTGGAAATGTCAATGTGGCTTATGAAGTGGAAATCCACTTGAACATGTGACGTGTTTTGATGACTGGCCCTTTAAGAGGCAGACCCTAGATATGGACAAACCCTTGAAGAGGTGACAAATTTAGGGAATTATGTCCTTTAAGAGGTTGACCAGGGTTGTGTACAAACCCTTGAAACAACAGTATTTTAAGTGTACTGGCCCTTTAAGAGGTGGACCTGGGAAGCTTACAGACCTTTAAAATTGGCAATACTTTAAGGTGACTGGCCTATGAAGAGGATGACCATGGAAGTGGACAGTCCTTAAAGATGCATTATTGTGTGTGGGTGGCCTTCTAAGAGACAACCCTGGGAATGGACAGACCTTTGGAAATGTCAATGTGGCTTATGACGTGGAAAGCCACTTGAACATGTGACATGTTTTGCGGACTGGCCCTTTAAGAGGCAGACCCTAGAAGTGGACAAACCCTTGAAGAGGTGACAAATTTAGGGAATTATGTCCTTTAAGAGGTTGACCAGGGTTGTGTACAAACCCTCAAAACAACAGCATTTTAAGTGTACTGGCCCTTTAAGAGGTGGACCTGGGAAGCTTACGGACCTTAAAAATTGGCAATACTTTAAGGTGACTGGCCTATGAAGAGGATGACCATGGAAGTGGACAGTCCTTAAAGATGCATTATTGTGTGTGGGTGGCCTTCTAAGAGACAACCCTGGGAATGGACAGACCTTTGGAAATGTCAATGTGGCTTATGAAGTGGAAAGCCACTTGAACATGTGACATGTTTTGATGACTGGCCCTTTAAGAGGCAGACCCTAGAAGTGGACAAACCCTTGAAGAGGTGACAAATTTAGGGAATTATGTCCTTTAAGAGGTTGACCAGGGTTGTGTACAAACCCTTGAAACAACAGCATTTTAAGTGTACTGGCCCTTTAAGAGGTGGACCTGGGAAGCTTACAGACCTTTAAAATTGGCAATACTTTAAGGTGACTGGCCTATGAAGAGGATGACCATGGAAGTGGACAGTCCTTAAAGATGCATTATTGTGTGTGGGTGGCCTTCTAAGAGACAACCCTGGGAATGGACAGACCTTTGGAAATGTCAATGTGGCTTATGAAGTGGAAAGCCACTTGAACATGTGACATGTTTTGATGACTGGCCCTTTAAGAGGCAGACCCTAGAAGTGGACAAACCCTTGAAGAGGTGACAAATTTAGGGAATTATGTCCTTTAAGAGGTTGACCAGGGTTGTGTACAAACCCTTGAAACAACAGCATTTTAAGTGTACTGGCCCTTTAAGAGGTGGACCTGGGAAGCTTACAGACCTTTAAAATTGGCAATACTTTAAGGTGACTGGCCTATGAAGAGGATGACCATGGAAGTGGACAGTCCTTAAAGATGCATTATTGTGTGTGGGTGGCCTTCTAAGAGACAACCCTGGGAATGGACAGACCTTTGGAAATGTCAATGTGGCTTATGAAGTGGAAAGCCACTTGAACATGTGACATGTTTTGATGACTGGCCCTTTAAGAGGCAGACCCTAGAAGTGGACAAACCCTTGAAGAGGTGACAAATTTAGGGAATTATGTCCTTTAAGAGGTTGACCAGGGTTGTGTACAAACCCTTGAAACAACAGCATTTTAAGTGTACTGGCCCTTTAAGAGGTGGACCTGGGAAGCTTACAGACCTTTAAAATTGGCAATACTTTAAGGTGACTGGCCTATGAAGAGGATGACCATGGAAGTGGACAGTCCTTAAAGATGCATTATTGTGTGTGGGTGGCCTTCTAAGAGACAACCCTGGGAATGGACAGACCTTTGGAAATGTCAATGTGGCTTATGAAGTGGAAAGCCACTTGAACATGTGACATGTTTTGATGACTGGCCCTTTAAGAGGCAGACCCTAGAAGTGGACAAACCCTTGAAGAGGTGACAAATTTAGGGAATTATGTCCTTTAAGAGGTTGACCAGGGTTGTGTACAAACCCTTGAAACAACAGCATTTTAAGTGTACTGGCCCTTTAAGAGGTGGACCTGGGAAGCTTACAGACCTTTAAAATTGGCAATACTTTAAGGTGACTGGCCTATGAAGAGGATGACCATGGAAGTGGACAGTCCTTAAAGATGCATTATTGTGTGTGGGTGGCCTTCTAAGAGACAACCCTGGGAATGGACAGACCTTTGGAAATGTCAATGTGGCTTATGAAGTGGAAAGCCACTTGAACATGTGACATGTTTTGCGGACTGGCCCTTTAAGAGGCAGACCCTAGATATGGACAAACCCTTGAAGAGGTGACAAATTTAGGGAATTATGTCCTTTAAGAGGTTGACCAGGGTTGTGTACAAACCCTCAAAACAACAGCATTTTAAGTGTACTGGCCCTTTAAGAGGTGGACCTGGGAAGCTTACAGACCTTTAAAATTGGCAATACTTTAAGGTGACTGGCCTATGAAGAGGATGACCATGGAAGTGGACAGTCCTTAAAGATGCATTATTGTGTGTGGGTGGCCTTCTAAGAGACAACCCTGGGAATGGACAGACCTTTGGAAATGTCAATGTGGCTTATGACGTGGAAAGCCACTTGAACATGTGACATGTTTTGCGGACTGGCCCTTTAAGAGGCAGACCCTAGAAGTGGACAAACCCTTGAAGAGGTGACAAATTTAGGGAATTATGTCCTTTAAGAGGTTGACCAGGGTTGTGTACAAACCCTTGAAACAACAGCATTTTAAGTGTACTGGCCCTTTAAGAGGTGGACCTGGGAAGCTTACAGACCTTTAAAATTGGCAATACTTTAAGGTGACTGGCCTATGAAGAGGATGACCATGGAAGTGGACAGTCCTTAAAGATGCATTATTGTGTGTGGGTGGCCTTCTAAGAGACAACCCTGGGAATGGACAGACCTTTGGAAATGTCAATGTGGCTTATGAAGTGGAAAGCCACTTGAACATGTGACATGTTTTGATGACTGGCCCTTTAAGAGGCAGACCCTAGAAGTGGACAAACCCTTGAAGAGGTGACAAATTTAGGGAATTATGTCCTTTAAGAGGTTGACCAGGGTTGTGTACAAACCCTTGAAACAACAGCATTTTAAGTGTACTGGCCCTTTAAGAGGTGGACCTGGGAAGCTTACAGACCTTTAAAATTGGCAATACTTTAAGGTGACTGGCCTATGAAGAGGATGACCATGGAAGTGGACAGTCCTTAAAGATGCATTATTGTGTGTGGGTGGCCTTCTAAGAGACAACCCTGGGAATGGACAGACCTTTGGAAATGTCAATGTGGCTTATGAAGTGGAAAGCCACTTGAACATGTGACATGTTTTGATGACTGGCCCTTTAAGAGGCAGACCCTAGAAGTGGACAAACCCTTGAAGAGGTGACAAATTTAGGGAATTATGTCCTTTAAGAGGTTGACCAGGGTTGTGTACAAACCCTCAAAACAACAGCATTTTAAGTGTACTGGCCCTTTAAGAGGTGGACCTGGGAAGCTTACGGACCTTTAAAATTGGCAATACTTTAAGGTGACTGGCCTATGAAGAGGATGACCATGGAAGTGGACAGTCCTTAAAGATGCATTATTGTGTGTGGGTGGCCTTCTAAGAGACAACCCTGGGAATGGACAGACCTTTGGAAATGTCAATGTGGCTTATGAAGTGGAAAGCCACTTGAACATGTGACATGTTTTGCGGACTGGCCCTTTAAGAGGCAGACCCTAGAAGTGGACAAACCCTTTAAGAGGTGACAAATTTAGGGAATTATGTCCTTTAAGAGGTTGACCAGGGTTGTGTACAAACCCTCGAAAAAACAGCATTTTAAGTGTACTGGCCCTTTAAGAGGTGGACCTGGGAAGCTTACGGACCTTTAAAATTGGCAATACTTTAAGGTGACTGGCCTATGAAGAGGATGACCATGGAAGTGGACAGTCCTTAAAGATGCATTATTGTGTGTGGGTGGCCTTCTAAGAGACAACCCTGGGAATGGACAGACCTTTGGAAATGTCAATGTGGCTTATGAAGTGGAAAGCCACTTGAACATGTGACATGTTTTGCGGACTGGCCCTTTAAGAGGCAGACCCTAGAAGTGGACAAACCCTTGAAGAGGTGACAAATTTAGGGAATTATGTCCTTTAAGAGGTTGACCAGGGTTATGTACCAACCCTCGAAACAACAGCATTTTAAGTGTACTGGCCCTTTAAGAGGTGGACCTGGGAAGCTTACAGACCTTTAAAATTGGCAATACTTTAAGGTGACTGGCCTATGAAGAGGATGACCATGGAAGTGGACAGTCCTTAAAGATGCATTATTGTGTGTGGGTGGCCTTCTAAGAGACAACCCTGGGAATGGACAGACCTTTGGAAATGTCAATGTGGCTTATGAAGTGGAAATCCACTTGAACATGTGACGTGTTTTGATGACTGGCCCTTTAAGAGGCAGACCCTAGATATGGACAAACCCTTGAAGAGGTGACAAATTTAGGGAATTATGTCCTTTAAGAGGTTGACCAGGGTTGTGTACAAACCCTTGAAACAACAGTATTTTAAGTGTACTGGCCCTTTAAGAGGTGGACCTGGGAAGCTTACAGACCTTTAAAATTGGCAATACTTTAAGGTGACTGGCCTATGAAGAGGATGACCATGGAAGTGGACAGTCCTTAAAGATGCATTATTGTGTGTGGGTGGCCTTCTAAGAGACAACCCTGGGAATGGACAGACCTTTGGAAATGTCAATGTGGCTTATGACGTGGAAAGCCACTTGAACATGTGACATGTTTTGCGGACTGGCCCTTTAAGAGGCAGACCCTAGAAGTGGACAAACCCTTGAAGAGGTGACAAATTTAGGGAATTATGTCCTTTAAGAGGTTGACCAGGGTTGTGTACAAACCCTCAAAACAACAGCATTTTAAGTGTACTGGCCCTTTAAGAGGTGGACCTGGGAAGCTTACGGACCTTAAAAATTGGCAATACTTTAAGGTGACTGGCCTATGAAGAGGATGACCATGGAAGTGGACAGTCCTTAAAGATGCATTATTGTGTGTGGGTGGCCTTCTAAGAGACAACCCTGGGAATGGACAGACCTTTGGAAATGTCAATGTGGCTTATGAAGTGGAAAGCCACTTGAACATGTGACATGTTTTGATGACTGGCCCTTTAAGAGGCAGACCCTAGAAGTGGACAAACCCTTGAAGAGGTGACAAATTTAGGGAATTATGTCCTTTAAGAGGTTGACCAGGGTTGTGTACAAACCCTTGAAACAACAGCATTTTAAGTGTACTGGCCCTTTAAGAGGTGGACCTGGGAAGCTTACAGACCTTTAAAATTGGCAATACTTTAAGGTGACTGGCCTATGAAGAGGATGACCATGGAAGTGGACAGTCCTTAAAGATGCATTATTGTGTGTGGGTGGCCTTCTAAGAGACAACCCTGGGAATGGACAGACCTTTGGAAATGTCAATGTGGCTTATGAAGTGGAAAGCCACTTGAACATGTGACATGTTTTGATGACTGGCCCTTTAAGAGGCAGACCCTAGAAGTGGACAAACCCTTGAAGAGGTGACAAATTTAGGGAATTATGTCCTTTAAGAGGTTGACCAGGGTTGTGTACAAACCCTTGAAACAACAGCATTTTAAGTGTACTGGCCCTTTAAGAGGTGGACCTGGGAAGCTTACAGACCTTTAAAATTGGCAATACTTTAAGGTGACTGGCCTATGAAGAGGATGACCATGGAAGTGGACAGTCCTTAAAGATGCATTATTGTGTGTGGGTGGCCTTCTAAGAGACAACCCTGGGAATGGACAGACCTTTGGAAATGTCAATGTGGCTTATGAAGTGGAAAGCCACTTGAACATGTGACATGTTTTGATGACTGGCCCTTTAAGAGGCAGACCCTAGAAGTGGACAAACCCTTGAAGAGGTGACAAATTTAGGGAATTATGTCCTTTAAGAGGTTGACCAGGGTTGTGTACAAACCCTTGAAACAACAGCATTTTAAGTGTACTGGCCCTTTAAGAGGTGGACCTGGGAAGCTTACAGACCTTTAAAATTGGCAATACTTTAAGGTGACTGGCCTATGAAGAGGATGACCATGGAAGTGGACAGTCCTTAAAGATGCATTATTGTGTGTGGGTGGCCTTCTAAGAGACAACCCTGGGAATGGACAGACCTTTGGAAATGTCAATGTGGCTTATGAAGTGGAAAGCCACTTGAACATGTGACATGTTTTGATGACTGGCCCTTTAAGAGGCAGACCCTAGAAGTGGACAAACCCTTGAAGAGGTGACAAATTTAGGGAATTATGTCCTTTAAGAGGTTGACCAGGGTTGTGTACAAACCCTTGAAACAACAGCATTTTAAGTGTACTGGCCCTTTAAGAGGTGGACCTGGGAAGCTTACAGACCTTTAAAATTGGCAATACTTTAAGGTGACTGGCCTATGAAGAGGATGACCATGGAAGTGGACAGTCCTTAAAGATGCATTATTGTGTGTGGGTGGCCTTCTAAGAGACAACCCTGGGAATGGACAGACCTTTGGAAATGTCAATGTGGCTTATGAAGTGGAAAGCCACTTGAACATGTGACATGTTTTGATGACTGGCCCTTTAAGAGGCAGACCCTAGAAGTGGACAAACCCTTGAAGAGGTGACAAATTTAGGGAATTATGTCCTTTAAGAGGTTGACCAGGGTTGTGTACAAACCCTCGAAACAACAGCATTTTAAGTGTACTGGCCCTTTAAGAGGTGGACCTGGGAAGCTTACGGACCTTTAAAATTGGCAATACTTTAAGGTGACTGGCCTATGAAGAGGATGACCATGGAAGTGGACAGTCCTTAAAGATGCATTATTGTGTGTGGGTGGCCTTCTAAGAGACAACCCTGGGAATGGACAGACCTTTGGAAATGTCAATGTGGCTTATGAAGTGGAAAGCCACTTGAACATGTGACATGTTTTGCGGACTGGCCCTTTAAGAGGCAGACCCTAGAAGTGGACAAACCCTTTAAGAGGTGACAAATTTAGGGAATTATGTCCTTTAAGAGGTTGACCAGGGTTGTGTACAAACCCTCGAAAAAACAGCATTTTAAGTGTACTGGCCCTTTAAGAGGTGGACCTGGGAAGCTTACGGACCTTTAAAATTGGCAATACTTTAAGGTGACTGGCCTATGAAGAGGATGACCATGGAAGTGGACAGTCCTTAAAGATGCATTATTGTGTGTGGGCGGCCTTCTAAGAGACAACCCTGGGAATGGACAGACCTTTGGAAATGTCAATGTGGCTTATGAAGTGGAAAGCCACTTGAACATGTGACATGTTTTGCGGACTGGCCCTTTAAGAGGCAGACCCTAGAAGTGGACACACCCTTGAAGAGGTGACAAATTTAGGGAATTATGTCCTTTAAGAGGTTGACCAGGGTTGTGTACAAACCCTCAAAACAACAGCATTTTAAGTGTACTGGCCCTTTAAGAGGTGGACCTGGGAAGCTTACGGACCTTTAAAATTGGCAATACTTTAAGGTGACTGGCCTATGAAGAGGATGACCATGGAAGTGGACAGTCCTTAAAGATGCATTATTGTGTGTGGGTGGCCATCTAAGAGACAACCCTGGGAATGGACAGACCTTTGGAAATGTCAATGTGGCTTATGAAGTGGAAAGCCACTTGAACATGTGACATGTTTTGATGACTGGCCCTTTAAGAGGCAGACCCTAGAAGTGGACAAACCCTTGAAGAGGTGACAAATTTAGGAAATTATGTCCTTTAAGAGGTTGACCAGGGTTGTGTACAAACCCTCAAAACAACAGCATTTTAAGTGTACTGGCCCTTTAAGAGGTGGACCTGGGAAGCTTACGGACCTTTAAAATTGGCAATACTTTAAGGTGACTGGCCTATGAAGAGGATGACCATGGAAGTGGACAGTCCTTAAAGATGCATTATTGTGTGTGGGTGGCCTTCTAAGAGACAACCCTGGGAATGGACAGACCTTTGGAAATGTCAATGTGGCTTATGAAGTGGAAAGCCACTTGAACATGTGACATGTTTTGCGGACTGGCCCTTTAAGAGGCAGACCCTAGATATGGACAAACCCTTGAAGAGGTGACAAATTTAGGGAATTATGTCCTTTAAGAGGTTGACCAGGGTTGTGTACAAACCCTCAAAACAACAGCATTTTAAGTGTACTGGCCCTTTAAGAGGTGGACCTGGGAAGCTTACAGACCTTTAAAATTGGCAATACTTTAAGGTGACTGGCCTATGAAGAGGATGACCATGGAAGTGGACAGTCCTTAAAGATGCATTATTGTGTGTGGGTGGCCTTCTAAGAGACAACCCTGGGAATGGACAGACCTTTGGAAATGTCAATGTGGCTTATGACGTGGAAAGCCACTTGAACATGTGACATGTTTTGCGGACTGGCCCTTTAAGAGGCAGACCCTAGAAGTGGACAAACCCTTGAAGAGGTGACAAATTTAGGGAATTATGTCCTTTAAGAGGTTGACCAGGGTTGTGTACAAACCCTCAAAACAACAGCATTTTAAGTGTACTGGCCCTTTAAGAGGTGGACCTGGGAAGCTTACGGACCTTAAAAATTGGCAATACTTTAAGGTGACTGGCCTATGAAGAGGATGACCATGGAAGTGGACAGTCCTTAAAGATGCATTATTGTGTGTGGGTGGCCTTCTAAGAGACAACCCTGGGAATGGACAGACCTTTGGAAATGTCAATGTGGCTTATGAAGTGGAAAGCCACTTGAACATGTGACATGTTTTGATGACTGGCCCTTTAAGAGGCAGACCCTAGAAGTGGACAAACCCTTGAAGAGGTGACAAATTTAGGGAATTATGTCCTTTAAGAGGTTGACCAGGGTTGTGTACAAACCCTTGAAACAACAGCATTTTAAGTGTACTGGCCCTTTAAGAGGTGGACCTGGGAAGCTTACAGACCTTTAAAATTGGCAATACTTTAAGGTGACTGGCCTATGAAGAGGATGACCATGGAAGTGGACAGTCCTTAAAGATGCATTATTGTGTGTGGGTGGCCTTCTAAGAGACAACCCTGGGAATGGACAGACCTTTGGAAATGTCAATGTGGCTTATGAAGTGGAAAGCCACTTGAACATGTGACATGTTTTGATGACTGGCCCTTTAAGAGGCAGACCCTAGAAGTGGACAAACCCTTGAAGAGGTGACAAATTTAGGGAATTATGTCCTTTAAGAGGTTGACCAGGGTTGTGTACAAACCCTTGAAACAACAGCATTTTAAGTGTACTGGCCCTTTAAGAGGTGGACCTGGGAAGCTTACAGACCTTTAAAATTGGCAATACTTTAAGGTGACTGGCCTATGAAGAGGATGACCATGGAAGTGGACAGTCCTTAAAGATGCATTATTGTGTGTGGGTGGCCTTCTAAGAGACAACCCTGGGAATGGACAGACCTTTGGAAATGTCAATGTGGCTTATGAAGTGGAAAGCCACTTGAACATGTGACATGTTTTGATGACTGGCCCTTTAAGAGGCAGACCCTAGATATGGACAAACCCTTGAAGAGGTGACAAATTTAGGGAATTATGTCCTTTAAGAGGTTGACCAGGGTTGTGTACAAACCCTCGAAACAACAGCATTTTAAGTGTACTGGCCCTTTAAGAGGTGGACCTGGGAAGCTTACAGACCTTTAAAATTGGCAATACTTTAAGGTGACTGGCCTATGAAGAGGATGACCATGGAAGTGGACAGTCCTTAAAGATGCATTATTGTGTGTGGGTGGCCTTCTAAGAGACAACCCTGGGAATGGACAGACCTTTGGAAATGTCAATGTGGCTTATGACGTGGAAAGCCACTTGAACATGTGACATGTTTTGCGTACTGGCCCTTTAAGAGGCAGACCCTAGAAGTGGACAAACCCTTGAAGAGGTGACAAATTTAGGGAATTATGTCCTTTAAGAGGTTGACCAGGGTTGTGTACAAACCCTCAAAACAACAGCATTTTAAGTGTACTGGCCCTTTAAGAGGTGGACCTGGGAAGCTTACGGACCTTAAAAATTGGCAATACTTTAAGGTGACTGGCCTATGAAGAGGATGACCATGGAAGTGGACAGTCCTTAAAGATGCATTATTGTGTGTGGGTGGCCTTCTAAGAGACAACCCTGGGAATGGACAGACCTTTGGAAATGTCAATGTGGCTTATGAAGTGGAAAGCCACTTGAACATGTGACATGTTTTGATGACTGGCCCTTTAAGAGGCAGACCCTAGAAGTGGACAAACCCTTGAAGAGGTGACAAATTTAGGGAATTATGTCCTTTAAGAGGTTGACCAGGGTTGTGTACAAACCCTTGAAACAACAGCATTTTAAGTGTACTGGCCCTTTAAGAGGTGGACCTGGGAAGCTTACAGACCTTTAAAATTGGCAATACTTTAAGGTGACTGGCCTATGAAGAGGATGACCATGGAAGTGGACAGTCCTTAAAGATGCATTATTGTGTGTGGGTGGCCTTCTAAGAGACAACCCTGGGAATGGACAGACCTTTGGAAATGTCAATGTGGCTTATGAAGTGGAAAGCCACTTGAACATGTGACATGTTTTGCGGACTGGCCCTTTAAGAGGCAGACCCTAGAAGTGGACAAACCCTTGAAGAGGTGACAAATTTAGGGAATTATGTCCTTTAAGAGGTTGACCAGGGTTGTGTACAAACCCTCGAAACAACAGCATTTTAAGTGTACTGGCCCTTTAAGAGGTGGACCTGGGAAGCTTACGGACCTTTAAAATTGGCAATACTTTAAGGTGACTGGCCTATGAAGAGGATGACCATGGAAGTGGACAGTCCTTAAAGATGCATTATTGTGTGTGGGTGGCCTTCTAAGAGACAACCCTGGGAATGGACAGACCTTTGGAAATGTCAATGTGGCTTATGAAGTGGAAAGCCACTTGAACATGTGACATGTTTTGCGGACTGGCCCTTTAAGAGGCAGACCCTAGAAGTGGACAAACCCTTTAAGAGGTGACAAATTTAGGGAATTATGTCCTTTAAGAGGTTGACCAGGGTTGTGTACAAACCCTCGAAAAAACAGCATTTTAAGTGTACTGGCCCTTTAAGAGGTGGACCTGGGAAGCTTACAGACCTTTAAAATTGGCAATACTTTAAGGTGACTGGCCTATGAAGAGGATGACCATGGAAGTGGACAGTCCTTAAAGATGCATTATTGTGTGTGGGTGGCCTTCTAAGAGACAACCCTGGGAATGGACAGACCTTTGGAAATGTCAATGTGGCTTATGAAGTGGAAAGCCACTTGAACATGTGACATGTTTTGCGGACTGGCCCTTTAAGAGGCAGACCCTAGAAGTGGACAAACCCTTGAAGAGGTGACAAATTTAGGGAATTATGTCCTTTAAGAGGTTGACCAGGGTTGTGTACAAACCCTCGAAACAACAGCATTTTAAGTGTACTGGCCCTTTAAGAGGTGGACCTGGGAAGCTTACAGACCTTTAAAATTGGCAATACTTTAAGGTGACTGGCCTATGAAGAGGATGACCATGGAAGTGGACAGTCCTTAAAGATGCATTATTGTGTGTGGGTGGCCTTCTAAGAGACAACCCTGGGAATGGACAGACCTTTGGAAATGTCAATGTGGCTTATGAAGTGGAAATCCACTTGAACATGTGACGTGTTTTGATGACTGGCCCTTTAAGAGGCAGACCCTAGATATGGACAAACCCTTGAAGAGGTGACAAATTTAGGGAATTATGTCCTTTAAGAGGTTGACCAGGGTTGTGTACAAACCCTTGAAACAACAGTATTTTAAGTGTACTGGCCCTTTAAGAGGTGGACCTGGGAAGCTTACAGACCTTTAAAATTGGCAATACTTTAAGGTGACTGGCCTATGAAGAGGATGACCATGGAAGTGGACAGTCCTTAAAGATGCATTATTGTGTGTGGGTGGCCTTCTAAGAGACAACCCTGGGAATGGACAGACCTTTGGAAATGTCAATGTGGCTTATGACGTGGAAAGCCACTTGAACATGTGACATGTTTTGCGGACTGGCCCTTTAAGAGGCAGACCCTAGAAGTGGACAAACCCTTGAAGAGGTGACAAATTTAGGGAATTATGTCCTTTAAGAGGTTGACCAGGGTTGTGTACAAACCCTCAAAACAACAGCATTTTAAGTGTACTGGCCCTTTAAGAGGTGGACCTGGGAAGCTTACGGACCTTAAAAATTGGCAATACTTTAAGGTGACTGGCCTATGAAGAGGATGACCATGGAAGTGGACAGTCCTTAAAGATGCATTATTGTGTGTGGGTGGCCTTCTAAGAGACAACCCTGGGAATGGACAGACCTTTGGAAATGTCAATGTGGCTTATGAAGTGGAAAGCCACTTGAACATGTGACATGTTTTGATGACTGGCCCTTTAAGAGGCAGACCCTAGAAGTGGACAAACCCTTGAAGAGGTGACAAATTTAGGGAATTATGTCCTTTAAGAGGTTGACCAGGGTTGTGTACAAACCCTTGAAACAACAGCATTTTAAGTGTACTGGCCCTTTAAGAGGTGGACCTGGGAAGCTTACAGACCTTTAAAATTGGCAATACTTTAAGGTGACTGGCCTATGAAGAGGATGACCATGGAAGTGGACAGTCCTTAAAGATGCATTATTGTGTGTGGGTGGCCTTCTAAGAGACAACCCTGGGAATGGACAGACCTTTGGAAATGTCAATGTGGCTTATGAAGTGGAAAGCCACTTGAACATGTGACATGTTTTGCGGACTGGCCCTTTAAGAGGCAGACCCTAGAAGTGGACAAACCCTTGAAGAGGTGACAAATTTAGGGAATTATGTCCTTTAAGAGGTTGACCAGGGTTGTGTACAAACCCTCGAAACAACAGCATTTTAAGTGTACTGGCCCTTTAAGAGGTGGACCTGGGAAGCTTACAGACCTTTAAAATTGGCAATACTTTAAGGTGACTGGCCTATGAAGAGGATGACCATGGAAGTGGACAGTCCTTAAAGATGCATTATTGTGTGTGGGTGGCCTTCTAAGAGACAACCCTGGGAATGGACAGACCTTTGGAAATGTCAATGTGGCTTATGAAGTGGAAATCCACTTGAACATGTGACGTGTTTTGATGACTGGCCCTTTAAGAGGCAGACCCTAGATATGGACAAACCCTTGAAGAGGTGACAAATTTAGGGAATTATGTCCTTTAAGAGGTTGACCAGGGTTGTGTACAAACCCTTGAAACAACAGTATTTTAAGTGTACTGGCCCTTTAAGAGGTGGACCTGGGAAGCTTACAGACCTTTAAAATTGGCAATACTTTAAGGTGACTGGCCTATGAAGAGGATGACCATGGAAGTGGACAGTCCTTAAAGATGCATTATTGTGTGTGAGTGGCCTTCTAAGAGACAACCCTGGGAATGGACAGACCTTTGGAAATGTCAATGTGGCTTATGACGTGGAAAGCCACTTGAACATGTGACATGTTTTGCGGACTGGCCCTTTAAGAGGCAGACCCTAGAAGTGGACAAACCCTTGAAGAGGTGACAAATTTAGGGAATTATGTCCTTTAAGAGGTTGACCAGGGTTGTGTACAAACCCTCAAAACAACAGCATTTTAAGTGTACTGGCCCTTTAAGAGGTGGACCTGGGAAGCTTACGGACCTTAAAAATTGGCAATACTTTAAGGTGACTGGCCTATGAAGAGGATGACCATGGAAGTGGACAGTCCTTAAAGATGCATTATTGTGTGTGGGTGGCCTTCTAAGAGACAACCCTGGGAATGGACAGACCTTTGGAAATGTCAATGTGGCTTATGAAGTGGAAAGCCACTTGAACATGTGACATGTTTTGATGACTGGCCCTTTAAGAGGCAGACCCTAGAAGTGGACAAACCCTTGAAGAGGTGACAAATTTAGGGAATTATGTCCTTTAAGAGGTTGACCAGGGTTGTGTACAAACCCTTGAAACAACAGCATTTTAAGTGTACTGGCCCTTTAAGAGGTGGACCTGGGAAGCTTACAGACCTTTAAAATTGGCAATACTTTAAGGTGACTGGCCTATGAAGAGGATGACCATGGAAGTGGACAGTCCTTAAAGATGCATTATTGTGTGTGGGTGGCCTTCTAAGAGACAACCCTGGGAATGGACAGACCTTTGGAAATGTCAATGTGGCTTATGAAGTGGAAAGCCACTTGAACATGTGACATGTTTTGATGACTGGCCCTTTAAGAGGCAGACCCTAGAAGTGGACAAACCCTTGAAGAGGTGACAAATTTAGGGAATTATGTCCTTTAAGAGGTTGACCAGGGTTGTGTACAAACCCTTGAAACAACAGCATTTTAAGTGTACTGGCCCTTTAAGAGGTGGACCTGGGAAGCTTACAGACCTTTAAAATTGGCAATACTTTAAGGTGACTGGCCTATGAAGAGGATGACCATGGAAGTGGACAGTCCTTAAAGATGCATTATTGTGTGTGGGTGGCCTTCTAAGAGACAACCCTGGGAATGGACAGACCTTTGGAAATGTCAATGTGGCTTATGAAGTGGAAAGCCACTTGAACATGTGACATGTTTTGATGACTGGCCCTTTAAGAGGCAGACCCTAGAAGTGGACAAACCCTTGAAGAGGTGACAAATTTAGGGAATTATGTCCTTTAAGAGGTTGACCAGGGTTGTGTACAAACCCTCGAAACAACAGCATTTTAAGTGTACTGGCCCTTTAAGAGGTGGACCTGGGAAGCTTACAGACCTTTAAAATTGGCAATACTTTAAGGTGACTGGCCTATGAAGAGGATGACCATGGAAGTGGACAGTCCTTAAAGATGCATTATTGTGTGTGGGTGGCCTTCTAAGAGACAACCCTGGGAATGGACAGACCTTTGGAAATGTCAATGTGGCTTATGAAGTGGAAAGCCACTTGAACATGTGACATGTTTTGATGACTGGCCCTTTAAGAGGCAGACCCTAGAAGTGGACAAACCCTTGAAGAGGTGACAAATTTAGGGAATTATGTCCTTTAAGAGGTTGACCAGGGTTGTGTACAAACCCTCGAAACAACAGCATTTTAAGTGTACTGGCCCTTTAAGAGGTGGACCTGGGAAGCTTACGGACCTTTAAAATTGGCAATACTTTAAGGTGACTGGCCTATGAAGAGGATGACCATGGAAGTGGACAGTCCTTAAAGATGCATTATTGTGTGTGGGTGGCCATCTAAGAGACAACCCTGGGAATGGACAGACCTTTGGAAATGTCAATGTGGCTTATGAAGTGGAAAGCCACTTGAACATGTGACATGTTTTGATGACTGGCCCTTTAAGAGGCAGACCCTAGAAGTGGACAAACCCTTGAAGAGGTGACAAATTTAGGGAATTATGTCCTTTAAGAGGTTGACCAGGGTTGTGTACAAACCCTCAAAACAACAGCATTTTAAGTGTACTGGCCCTTTAAGAGGTGGACCTGGGAAGCTTACGGACCTTTAAAATTGGCAATACTTTAAGGTGACTGGCCTATGAAGAGGATGACCATGGAAGTGGACAGTCCTTAAAGATGCATTATTGTGTGTGGGTGGCCTTCTAAGAGACACCCCTGGGAATGGACAGACCTTTGGAAATGTCAATGTGGCTTATGAAGTGGAAATCCACTTGAACATGTGACATGTTTTGATGACTGGCCCTTTAAGAGGCAGACCCTAGATATGGACAAACCCTTGAAGAGGTGACAAATTTAGGGAATTATGTCCTTTAAGAGGTTGACCAGGGTTGTGTACAAACCCTTGAAACAACAGTATTTTAAGTGTACTGGCCCTTTAAGAGGTGGACCTGGATAGCTTACAGACCTTTAAAATTGGCAATACTTTAAGGTGACTGGCCTATGAAGAGGATGACCATGGAAGTGGACAGTCCTTAAAGATGCATTATTGTGTGTGGGTGGCCTTCTAAGAGACAACCCTGGGAATGGACAGACCTTTGGAAATGTCAATGTGGCTTATGAAGTGGAAAGCCACTTGAACATGTGACATGTTTTGCGGACTGGCCCTTTAAGAGGCAGACCCTAGAAGTGGACAAACCCTTGAAGAGGTGACAAATTTAGGGAATTATGTCCTTTAAGAGGTTGACCAGGGTTGTGTACAAACCCTCGAAACAACAGCATTTTAAGTGTACTGGCCCTTTAAGAGGTGGACCTGGGAAGCTTACGGACCTTTAAAATTGGCAATACTTTAAGGTGACTGGCCTATGAAGAGGATGACCATGGAAGTGGACAGTCCTTAAAGATGCATTATTGTGTGTGGGTGGCCTTCTAAGAGACAACCCTGGGAATGGACAGACCTTTGGAAATGTCAATGTGGCTTATGAAGTGGAAAGCCACTTGAACATGTGACATGTTTTGCGGACTGGCCCTTTAAGAGGCAGACCCTAGAAGTGGACAAACCCTTTAAGAGGTGACAAATTTAGGGAATTATGTCCTTTAAGAGGTTGACCAGGGTTGTGTACAAACCCTCGAAAAAACAGCATTTTAAGTGTACTGGCCCTTTAAGAGGTGGACCTGGGAAGCTTACGGACCTTTAAAATTGGCAATACTTTAAGGTGACTGGCCTATGAAGAGGATGACCATGGAAGTGGACAGTCCTTAAAGATGCATTATTGTGTGTGGGTGGCCTTCTAAGAGACAACCCTGGGAATGGACAGACCTTTGGAAATGTCAATGTGGCTTATGAAGTGGAAAGCCACTTGAACATGTGACATGTTTTGCGGACTGGCCCTTTAAGAGGCAGACCCTAGAAGTGGACACACCCTTGAAGAGGTGACAAATTTAGGGAATTATGTCCTTTAAGAGGTTGACCAGGGTTGTGTACAAACCCTCAAAACAACAGCATTTTAAGTGTACTGGCCCTTTAAGAGGTGGACCTGGGAAGCTTACGGACCTTTAAAATTGGCAATACTTTAAGGTGACTGGCCTATGAAGAGGATGACCATGGAAGTGGACAGTCCTTAAAGATGCATTATTGTGTGTGGGTGGCCATCTAAGAGACAACCCTGGGAATGGACAGACCTTTGGAAATGTCAATGTGGCTTATGAAGTGGAAAGCCACTTGAACATGTGACATGTTTTGATGACTGGCCCTTTAAGAGGCAGACCCTAGAAGTGGACAAACCCTTGAAGAGGTGACAAATTTAGGGAATTATGTCCTTTAAGAGGTTGACCAGGGTTGTGTACAAACCCTCAAAACAACAGCATTTTAAGTGTACTGGCCCTTTAAGAGGTGGACCTGGGAAGCTTACGGACCTTTAAAATTGGCAATACTTTAAGGTGACTGGCCTATGAAGAGGATGACCATGGAAGTGGACAGTCCTTAAAGATGCATTATTGTGTGTGGGTGGCCTTCTAAGAGACAACCCTGGGAATGGACAGACCTTTGGAAATGTCAATGTGGCTTATGAAGTGGAAAGCCACTTGAACATGTGACATGTTTTGCGGACTGGCCCTTTAAGAGGCAGACCCTAGAAGTGGACAAACCCTTGAAGAGGTGACAAATTTAGGGAATTATGTCCTTTAAGAGGTTGACCAGGGTTGTGTACAAACCCTCGAAACAACAGCATTTTAAGTGTACTGGCCCTTTAAGAGGTGGACCTGGGAAGCTTACAGACCTTTAAAATTGGCAATACTTTAAGGTGACTGGCCTATGAAGAGGATGACCATGGAAGTGGACAGTCCTTAAAGATGCATTATTGTGTGTGGGTGGCCTTCTAAGAGACAACCCTGGGAATGGACAGACCTTTGGAAATGTCAATGTGGCTTATGAAGTGGAAATCCACTTGAACATGTGACATGTTTTGATGACTGGCCCTTTAAGAGGCAGACCCTAGATATGGACAAACCCTTGAAGAGGTGACAAATTTAGGGAATTATGTCCTTTAAGAGGTTGACCAGGGTTGTGTACAAACCCTTGAAACAACAGTATTTTAAGTGTACTGGCCCTTTAAGAGGTGGACCTGGGAAGCTTACAGACCTTTAAAATTGGCAATACTTTAAGGTGACTGGCCTATGAAGAGGATGACCATGGAAGTGGACAGTCCTTAAAGATGCATTATTGTGTGTGGGTGGCCTTCTAAGAGACAACCCTGGGAATGGACAGACCTTTGGAAATGTCAATGTGGCTTATGACGTGGAAAGCCACTTGAACATGTGACATGTTTTGCGGACTGGCCCTTTAAGAGGCAGACCCTAGAAGTGGACAAACCCTTGAAGAGGTGACAAATTTAGGGAATTATGTCCTTTAAGAGGTTGACCAGGGTTGTGTACAAACCCTCAAAACAACAGCATTTTAAGTGTACTGGCCCTTTAAGAGGTGGACCTGGGAAGCTTACGGACCTTAAAAATTGGCAATACTTTAAGGTGACTGGCCTATGAAGAGGATGACCATGGAAGTGGACAGTCCTTAAAGATGCATTATTGTGTGTGGGTGGCCTTCTAAGAGACAACCCTGGGAATGGACAGACCTTTGGAAATGTCAATGTGGCTTATGAAGTGGAAAGCCACTTGAACATGTGACATGTTTTGATGACTGGCCCTTTAAGAGGCAGACCCTAGAAGTGGACAAACCCTTGAAGAGGTGACAAATTTAGGGAATTATGTCCTTTAAGAGGTTGACCAGGGTTGTGTACAAACCCTTGAAACAACAGCATTTTAAGTGTACTGGCCCTTTAAGAGGTGGACCTGGGAAGCTTACGGACCTTTAAAATTGGCAATACTTTAAGGTGACTGGCCTATGAAGAGGATGACCATGGAAGTGGACAGTCCTTAAAGATGCATTATTGTGTGTGGGTGGCCATCTAAGAGACAACCCTGGGAATGGACAGACCTTTGGAAATGTCAATGTGGCTTATGAAGTGGAAAGCCACTTGAACATGTGACATGTTTTGATGACTGGCCCTTTAAGAGGCAGACCCTAGAAGTGGACAAACCCTTGAAGAGGTGACAAATTTAGGGAATTATGTCCTTTAAGAGGTTGACCAGGGTTGTGTACAAACCCTCGAAACAACAGCATTTTAAGTGTACTGGCCCTTTAAGAGGTGGACCTGGGAAGCTTACGGACCTTTAAAATTGGCAATACTCAAAGGTGACTGGCCTATGAAGAGGATGACCATGGAAGTGGACAGTCCTTAAAGATGCATTATTGTGTGTGGGTGGCCTTCTAAGAGACAACCCTGGGAATGGACAGACCTTTGGAAATGTCAATGTGGCTTATGAAGTGGAAAGCCACTTGAACATGTGACATGTTTTGCGGACTGGCCCTTTAAGAGGCAGACCCTAGAAGTGGACAAACCCTTGAAGAGGTGACAAATTTAGGGAATTATGTCCTTTAAGAGGTTGACCAGGGTTGTGTACAAACCCTCGAAACAACAGCATTTTAAGTGTACTGGCCCTTTAAGAGGTGGACCTGGGAAGCTTACAGACCTTTAAAATTGGCAATACTTTAAGGTGACTGGCCTATGAAGAGGATGACCATGGAAGTGGACAGTCCTTAAAGATGCATTATTGTGTGTGGGTGGCCTTCTAAGAGACAACCCTGGGAATGGACAGACCTTTGGAAATGTCAATGTGGCTTATGAAGTGGAAATCCACTTGAACATGTGACATGTTTTGATGACTGGCCCTTTAAGAGGCAGACCCTAGATATGGACAAACCCTTGAAGAGGTGACAAATTTAGGGAATTATGTCCTTTAAGAGGTTGACCAGGGTTGTGTACAAACCCTTGAAACAACAGTATTTTAAGTGTACTGGCCCTTTAAGAGGTGGACCTGGGAAGCTTACAGACCTTTAAAATTGGCAATACTTTAAGGTGACTGGCCTATGAAGAGGATGACCATGGAAGTGGACAGTCCTTAAAGATGCATTATTGTGTGTGGGTGGCCTTCTAAGAGACAACCCTGGGAATGGACAGACCTTTGGAAATGTCAATGTGGCTTATGAAGTGGAAAGCCACTTGAACATGTGACATGTTTTGCGGACTGGCCCTTTAAGAGGCAGACCCTAGAAGTGGACAAACCCTTGAAGAGGTGACAAATTTAGGGAATTATGTCCTTTAAGAGGTTGACCAGGGTTGTGTACAAACCCTCGAAACAACAGCATTTTAAGTGTACTGGCCCTTTAAGAGGTGGACCTGGGAAGCTTACAGACCTTTAAAATTGGCAATACTCAAAGGTGACTGGCCTATGAAGAGGATGACCATGGAAGTGGACAGTCCTTAAAGATGCATTATTGTGTGTGGGTGGCCTTCTAAGAGACAACCCTGGGAATGGACAGACCTTTGGAAATGTCAATGTGGCTTATGAAGTGGAAAGCCACTTGAACATGTGACATGTTTTGCGGACTGGCCCTTTAAGAGGCAGACCCTAGAAGTGGACAAACCCTTGAAGAGGTGACAAATTTAGGGAATTATGTCCTTTAAGAGGTTGACCAGGGTTGTGTACAAACCCTCGAAACAACAGCATTTTAAGTGTACTGGCCCTTTAAGAGGTGGACCTGGGAAGCTTACAGACCTTTAAAATTGGCAATACTTTAAGGTGACTGGCCTATGAAGAGGATGACCATGGAAGTGGACAGTCCTTAAAGATGCATTATTGTGTGTGGGTGGCCTTCTAAGAGACAACCCTGGGAATGGACAGACCTTTGGAAATGTCAATGTGGCTTATGAAGTGGAAATCCACTTGAACATGTGACATGTTTTGATGACTGGCCCTTTAAGAGGCAGACCCTAGATATGGACAAACCCTTGAAGAGGTGACAAATTTAGGGAATTATGTCCTTTAAGAGGTTGACCAGGGTTGTGTACAAACCCTTGAAACAACAGTATTTTAAGTGTACTGGCCCTTTAAGAGGTGGACCTGGGAAGCTTACAGACCTTTAAAATTGGCAATACTTTAAGGTGACTGGCCTATGAAGAGGATGACCATGGAAGTGGACAGTCCTTAAAGATGCATTATTGTGTGTGGGTGGCCTTCTAAGAGACAACCCTGGGAATGGACAGACCTTTGGAAATGTCAATGTGGCTTATGAAGTGGAAAGCCACTTGAACATGTGACATGTTTTGCGGACTGGCCCTTTAAGAGGCAGACCCTAGAAGTGGACAAACCCTTGAAGAGGTGACAAATTTAGGGAATTATGTCCTTTAAGAGGTTGACCAGGGTTGTGTACAAACCCTTGAAACAACAGCATTTTAAGTGTACTGGCCCTTTAAGAGGTGGACCTGGGAAGCTTACAGACCTTTAAAATTGGCAATACTTTAAGGTGACTGGCCTATGAAGAGGATGACCATGGAAGTGGACAGTCCTTAAAGATGCATTATTGTGTGTGGGTGGCCTTCTAAGAGACAACCCTGGGAATGGACAGACCTTTGGAAATGTCAATGTGGCTTATGAAGTGGAAAGCCACTTGAACATGTGACATGTTTTGCGGACTGGCCCTTTAAGAGGCAGACCCTAGAAGTGGACAAACCCTTGAAGAGGTGACAAATTTAGGGAATTATGTCCTTTAAGAGGTTGACCAGGGTTGTGTACAAACCCTCGAAACAACAGCATTTTAAGTGTACTGGCCCTTTAAGAGGTGGACCTGGGAAGCTTACAGACCTTTAAAATTGGCAATACTTTAAGGTGACTGGCCTATGAAGAGGATGACCATGGAAGTGGACAGTCCTTAAAGATGCATTATTGTGTGTGGGTGGCCTTCTAAGAGACAACCCTGGGAATGGACAGACCTTTGGAAATGTCAATGTGGCTTATGAAGTGGAAATCCACTTGAACATGTGACATGTTTTGATGACTGGCCCTTTAAGAGGCAGACCCTAGATATGGACAAACCCTTGAAGAGGTGACAAATTTAGGGAATTATGTCCTTTAAGAGGTTGACCAGGGTTGTGTACAAACCCTTGAAACAACAGCATTTTAAGTGTACTGGCCCTTTAAGAGGTGGACCTGGGAAGCTTACAGACCTTTAAAATTGGCAATACTTTAAGGTGACTGGCCTATGAAGAGGATGACCATGGAAGTGGACAGTCCTTAAAGATGCATTATTGTGTGTGGGTGGCCTTCTAAGAGACAACCCTGGGAATGGACAGACCTTTGGAAATGTCAATGTGGCTTATGACGTGGAAAGCCACTTGAACATGTGACATGTTTTGCGGACTGGCCCTTTAAGAGGCAGACCCTAGAAGTGGACAAACCCTTGAAGAGGTGACAAATTTAGGGAATTATGTCCTTTAAGAGGTTGACCAGGGTTGTGTACAAACCCTCAAAACAACAGCATTTTAAGTGTACTGGCCCTTTAAGAGGTGGACCTGGGAAGCTTACGGACCTTAAAAATTGGCAATACTTTAAGGTGACTGGCCTATGAAGAGGATGACCATGGAAGTGGACAGTCCTTAAAGATGCATTATTGTGTGTGGGTGGCCTTCTAAGAGACAACCCTGGGAATGGACAGACCTTTGGAAATGTCAATGTGGCTTATGAAGTGGAAAGCCACTTGAACATGTGACATGTTTTGATGACTGGCCCTTTAAGAGGCAGACCCTAGAAGTGGACAAACCCTTGAAGAGGTGACAAATTTAGGGAATTATGTCCTTTAAGAGGTTGACCAGGGTTGTGTACAAACCCTTGAAACAACAGCATTTTAAGTGTACTGGCCCTTTAAGAGGTGGACCTGGGAAGCTTACAGACCTTTAAAATTGGCAATACTTTAAGGTGACTGGCCTATGAAGAGGATGACCATGGAAGTGGACAGTCCTTAAAGATGCATTATTGTGTGTGGGTGGCCTTCTAAGAGACAACCCTGGGAATGGACAGACCTTTGGAAATGTCAATGTGGCTTATGAAGTGGAAAGCCACTTGAACATGTGACATGTTTTGCGGACTGGCCCTTTAAGAGGCAGACCCTAGAAGTGGACAAACCCTTGAAGAGGTGACAAATTTAGGGAATTATGTCCTTTAAGAGGTTGACCAGGGTTGTGTACAAACCCTCGAAACAACAGCATTTTAAGTGTACTGGCCCTTAAAGAGGTGGACCTGGGAAGCTTACGGACCTTTAAAATTGGCAATACTTTAAGGTGACTGGCCTATGAAGAGGATGACCATGGAAGTGGACATTCCTTAAAGATGCATTATTGTGTGTGGGTGGCCTTCTAAGAGACAACCCTGGGAATGGACAGACCTTTGGAAATGTCAATGTGGCTTATGAAGTGGAAAGCCACTTGAACATGTGACATGTTTTGATGACTGGCCCTTTAAGAGGCAGACCCTAGAAGTGGACAAACCCTTGAAGAGGTGACAAATTTAGGGAATTATGTCCTTTAAGAGGTTGACCAGGGTTGTGTACAAACCCTTGAAACAACAGCATTATAAGTGTACTGGCCCTTTAAGAGGTGGACCTGGGAAGCTTACAGACCTTTAAAATTGGCAATACTTTAAGGTGACTGGCCTATGAAGAGGATGACCATGGAAGTGGACAGTCCTTAAAGATGCATTATTGTGTGTGGGTGGCCTTCTAAGAGACAACCCTGGGAATGGACAGACCTTTGGAAATGTCAATGTGGCTTATGAAGTGGAAAGCCACTTGAACATGTGCCATGTTTTGATGACTGGCCCTTTAAGAGGCAGACCCTAGAAGTGGACAAACCCTTGAAGAGGTGACAAATTTAGGGAATTATGTCCTTTAAGAGGTTGACCAGGGTTGTGTACAAACCCTCGAAACAACAGCATTTTAAGTGTACTGGCCCTTTAAGAGGTGGACCTGGGAAGCTTACAGACCTTTAAAATTGGCAATACTTTAAGGTGACTGGCCTATGAAGAGGATGACCATGGAAGTGGACAGTCCTTAAAGATGCATTATTGTGTGTGGGTGGCCTTCTAAGAGACAACCCTGGGAATGGACAGACCTTTGGAAATGTCAATGTGGCTTATGAAGTGGAAAGCCACTTGAACATGTGACATGTTTTGATGACTGGCCCTTTAAGAGGCAGACCCTAGAAGTGGACAAACCCTTGAAGAGGTGACAAATTTAGGGAATTATGTCCTTTAAGAGGTTGACCAGGGTTGTGTACAAACCCTCGAAACAACAGCATTTTAAGTGTACTGGCCCTTTAAGAGGTGGACCTGGGAAGCTTACGGACCTTTAAAATTGGCAATACTTTAAGGTGACTGGCCTATGAAGAGGATGACCATGGAAGTGGACAGTCCTTAAAGATGCATTATTGTGTGTGGGTGGCCATCTAAGAGACAACCCTGGGAATGGACAGACCTTTGGAAATGTCAATGTGGCTTATGAAGTGGAAAGCCACTTGAACATGTGACATGTTTTGATGACTGGCCCTTTAAGAGGCAGACCCTAGAAGTGGACAAACCCTTGAAGAGGTGACAAATTTAGGGAATTATGTCCTTTAAGAGGTTGACCAGGGTTGTGTACAAACCCTTGAAACAACAGTATTTTAAGTGTACTGGCCCTTTAAGAGGTGGACCTGGGAAGCTTACAGACCTTTAAAATTGGCAATACTTTAAGGTGACTGGCCTATGAAGAGGATGACCATGGAAGTGGACAGTCCTTAAAGATGCATTATTGTGTGTGGGTGGCCTTCTAAGAGACAACCCTGGGAATGGACAGACCTTTGGAAATGTCAATGTGGCTTATGAAGTGGAAAGCCACTTGAACATGTGACATGTTTTGATGACTGGCCCTTTAAGAGGCAGACCCTAGAAGTGGACAAACCCTTGAAGAGGTGACAAATTTAGGGAATTATGTCCTTTAAGAGGTTGACCAGGGTTGTGTACAAACCCTTGAAACAACAGCATTATAAGTGTACTGGCCCTTTAAGAGGTGGACCTGGGAAGCTTACAGACCTTTAAAATTGGCAATACTTTAAGGTGACTGGCCTATGAAGAGGATGACCATGGAAGTGGACAGTCCTTAAAGATGCATTATTGTGTGTGGGTGGCCTTCTAAGAGACAACCCTGGGAATGGACAGACCTTTGGAAATGTCAATGTGGCTTATGAAGTGGAAAGCCACTTGAACATGTGCCATGTTTTGATGACTGGCCCTTTAAGAGGCAGACCCTAGAAGTGGACAAACCCTTGAAGAGGTGACAAATTTAGGGAATTATGTCCTTTAAGAGGTTGACCAGGGTTGTGTACAAACCCTCGAAACAACAGCATTTTAAGTGTACTGGCCCTTTAAGAGGTGGACCTGGGAAGCTTACAGACCTTTAAAATTGGCAATACTTTAAGGTGACTGGCCTATGAAGAGGATGACCATGGAAGTGGACAGTCCTTAAAGATGCATTATTGTGTGTGGGTGGCCTTCTAAGAGACAACCCTGGGAATGGACAGACCTTTGGAAATGTCAATGTGGCTTATGAAGTGGAAAGCCACTTGAACATGTGACATGTTTTGATGACTGGCCCTTTAAGAGGCAGACCCTAGAAGTGGACAAACCCTTGAAGAGGTGACAAATTTAGGGAATTATGTCCTTTAAGAGGTTGACCAGGGTTGTGTACAAACCCTCGAAACAACAGCATTTTAAGTGTACTGGCCCTTTAAGAGGTGGACCTGGGAAGCTTACGGACCTTTAAAATTGGCAATACTTTAAGGTGACTGGCCTATGAAGAGGATGACCATGGAAGTGGACAGTCCTTAAAGATGCATTATTGTGTGTGGGTGGCCATCTAAGAGACAACCCTGGGAATGGACAGACCTTTGGAAATGTCAATGTGGCTTATGAAGTGGAAAGCCACTTGAACATGTGACATGTTTTGATGACTGGCCCTTTAAGAGGCAGACCCTAGAAGTGGACAAACCCTTGAAGAGGTGACAAATTTAGGGAATTATGTCCTTTAAGAGGTTGACCAGGGTTGTGTACAAACCCTTGAAACAACAGTATTTTAAGTGTACTGGCCCTTTAAGAGGTGGACCTGGGAAGCTTACAGACCTTTAAAATTGGCAATACTTTAAGGTGACTGGCCTATGAAGAGGATGACCATGGAAGTGGACAGTCCTTAAAGATGCATTATTGTGTGTGGGTGGCCTTCTAAGAGACAACCCTGGGAATGGACAGACCTTTGGAAATGTCAATGTGGCTTATGAAGTGGAAAGCCACTTGAACATGTGACATGTTTTGCGGACTGGCCCTTTAAGAGGCAGACCCTAGAAGTGGACAAACCCTTGAAGAGGTGACAAATTTAGGGAATTATGTCCTTTAAGAGGTTGACCAGGGTTGTGTACAAACCCTCGAAACAACAGCATTTTAAGTGTACTGGCCCTTAAAGAGGTGGACCTGGGAAGCTTACGGACCTTTAAAATTGGCAATACTTTAAGGTGACTGGCCTATGAAGAGGATGACCATGGAAGTGGACATTCCTTAAAGATGCATTATTGTGTGTGGGTGGCCTTCTAAGAGACAACCCTGGGAATGGACAGACCTTTGGAAATGTCAATGTGGCTTATGAAGTGGAAAGCCACTTGAACATGTGACATGTTTTGCGGACTGGCCCTTTAAGAGGCAGACCCTAGAAGTGGACACACCCTTGAAGAGGTGACAAATTTAGGGAATTATGTCCTTTAAGAGGTTGACCAGGGTTGTGTACAAACCCTCAAAACAACAGCATTTTAAGTGTACTGGCCCTTTAAGAGGTGGACCTGGGAAGCTTACGGACCTTTAAAATTGGCAATACTTTAAGGTGACTGGCCTATGAAGAGGATGACCATGGAAGTGGACAGTCCTTAAAGATGCATTATTGTGTGTGGGTGGCCATCTAAGAGACAACCCTGGGAATGGACAGACCTTTGGAAATGTCAATGTGGCTTATGAAGTGGAAAGCCACTTGAACATGTGACATGTTTTGATGACTGGCCCTTTAAGAGGCAGACCCTAGAAGTGGACAAACCCTTGAAGAGGTGACAAATTTAGGAAATTATGTCCTTTAAGAGGTTGACCAGGGTTGTGTACAAACCCTCAAAACAACAGCATTTTAAGTGTACTGGCCCTTTAAGAGGTGGACCTGGGAAGCTTACGGACCTTTAAAATTGGCAATACTTTAAGGTGACTGGCCTATGAAGAGGATGACCATGGAAGTGGACAGTCCTTAAAGATGCATTATTGTGTGTGGGTGGCCTTCTAAGAGACAACCCTGGGAATGGACAGACCTTTGGAAATGTCAATGTGGCTTATGAAGTGGAAAGCCACTTGAACATGTGACATGTTTTGCGGACTGGCCCTTTAAGAGGCAGACCCTAGATATGGACAAACCCTTGAAGAGGTGACAAATTTAGGGAATTATGTCCTTTAAGAGGTTGACCAGGGTTGTGTACAAACCCTCGAAACAACAGCATTTTAAGTGTACTGGCCCTTTAAGAGGTGGACCTGGGAAGCTTACAGACCTTTAAAATTGGCAATACTTTAAGGTGACTGGCCTATGAAGAGGATGACCATGGAAGTGGACAGTCCTTAAAGATGCATTATTGTGTGTGGGTGGCCTTCTAAGAGACAACCCTGGGAATGGACAGACCTTTGGAAATGTCAATGTGGCTTATGACGTGGAAAGCCACTTGAACATGTGACATGTTTTGCGGACTGGCCCTTTAAGAGGCAGACCCTAGAAGTGGACAAACCCTTGAAGAGGTGACAAATTTAGGGAATTATGTCCTTTAAGAGGTTGACCAGGGTTGTGTACAAACCCTCAAAACAACAGCATTTTAAGTGTACTGGCCCTTTAAGAGGTGGACCTGGGAAGCTTACGGACCTTAAAAATTGGCAATACTTTAAGGTGACTGGCCTATGAAGAGGATGACCATGGAAGTGGACAGTCCTTAAAGATGCATTATTGTGTGTGGGTGGCCTTCTAAGAGACAACCCTGGGAATGGACAGACCTTTGGAAATGTCAATGTGGCTTATGAAGTGGAAAGCCACTTGAACATGTGACATGTTTTGATGACTGGCCCTTTAAGAGGCAGACCCTAGAAGTGGACAAACCCTTGAAGAGGTGACAAATTTAGGGAATTATGTCCTTTAAGAGGTTGACCAGGGTTGTGTACAAACCCTTGAAACAACAGCATTTTAAGTGTACTGGCCCTTTAAGAGGTGGACCTGGGAAGCTTACAGACCTTTAAAATTGGCAATACTTTAAGGTGACTGGCCTATGAAGAGGATGACCATGGAAGTGGACAGTCCTTAAAGATGCATTATTGTGTGTGGGTGGCCTTCTAAGAGACAACCCTGGGAATGGACAGACCTTTGGAAATGTCAATGTGGCTTATGAAGTGGAAAGCCACTTGAACATGTGACATGTTTTGATGACTGGCCCTTTAAGAGGCAGACCCTAGAAGTGGACAAACCCTTGAAGAGGTGACAAATTTAGGGAATTATGTCCTTTAAGAGGTTGACCAGGGTTGTGTACAAACCCTTGAAACAACAGCATTTTAAGTGTACTGGCCCTTTAAGAGGTGGACCTGGGAAGCTTACAGACCTTTAAAATTGGCAATACTTTAAGGTGACTGGCCTATGAAGAGGATGACCATGGAAGTGGACAGTCCTTAAAGATGCATTATTGTGTGTGGGTGGCCTTCTAAGAGACAACCCTGGGAATGGACAGACCTTTGGAAATGTCAATGTGGCTTATGAAGTGGAAAGCCACTTGAACATGTGACATGTTTTGATGACTGGCCCTTTAAGAGGCAGACCCTAGATATGGACAAACCCTTGAAGAGGTGACAAATTTAGGGAATTATGTCCTTTAAGAGGTTGACCAGGGTTGTGTACAAACCCTCGAAACAACAGCATTTTAAGTGTACTGGCCCTTTAAGAGGTGGACCTGGGAAGCTTACAGACCTTTAAAATTGGCAATACTTTAAGGTGACTGGCCTATGAAGAGGATGACCATGGAAGTGGACAGTCCTTAAAGATGCATTATTGTGTGTGGGTGGCCTTCTAAGAGACAACCCTGGGAATGGACAGACCTTTGGAAATGTCAATGTGGCTTATGACGTGGAAAGCCACTTGAACATGTGACATGTTTTGCGTACTGGCCCTTTAAGAGGCAGACCCTAGAAGTGGACAAACCCTTGAAGAGGTGACAAATTTAGGGAATTATGTCCTTTAAGAGGTTGACCAGGGTTGTGTACAAACCCTCAAAACAACAGCATTTTAAGTGTACTGGCCCTTTAAGAGGTGGACCTGGGAAGCTTACGGACCTTAAAAATTGGCAATACTTTAAGGTGACTGGCCTATGAAGAGGATGACCATGGAAGTGGACAGTCCTTAAAGATGCATTATTGTGTGTGGGTGGCCTTCTAAGAGACAACCCTGGGAATGGACAGACCTTTGGAAATGTCAATGTGGCTTATGAAGTGGAAAGCCACTTGAACATGTGACATGTTTTGATGACTGGCCCTTTAAGAGGCAGACCCTAGAAGTGGACAAACCCTTGAAGAGGTGACAAATTTAGGGAATTATTTCCTTTAAGAGGTTGACCAGGGTTGTGTACAAACCCTTGAAACAACAGCATTTTAAGTGTACTGGCCCTTTAAGAGGTGGACCTGGGAAGCTTACAGACCTTTAAAATTGGCAATACTTTAAGGTGACTGGCCTATGAAGAGGATGACCATGGAAGTGGACAGTCCTTAAAGATGCATTATTGTGTGTGGGTGGCCTTCTAAGAGACAACCCTGGGAATGGACAGACCTTTGGAAATGTCAATGTGGCTTATGAAGTGGAAAGCCACTTGAACATGTGACATGTTTTGATGACTGGCCCTTTAAGAGGCAGACCCTAGAAGTGGACAAACCCTTGAAGAGGTGACAAATTTAGGGAATTATGTCCTTTAAGAGGTTGACCAGGGTTGTGTACAAACCCTTGAAACAACAGCATTTTAAGTGTACTGGCCCTTTAAGAGGTGGACCTGGGAAGCTTACAGACCTTTAAAATTGGCAATACTTTAAGGTGACTGGCCTATGAAGAGGATGACCATGGAAGTGGACAGTCCTTAAAGATGCATTATTGTGTGTGGGTGGCCTTCTAAGAGACAACCCTGGGAATGGACAGACCTTTGGAAATATCAATGTGGCTTATGAAGTGGAAAGCCACTTGAACATGTGACATGTTTTGATGACTGGCCCTTTAAGAGGCAGACCCTAGAAGTGGACAAACCCTTGAAGAGGTGACAAATTTAGGGAATTATGTCCTTTAAGAGGTTGACCAGGGTTGTGTACAAACCCTCGAAACAACAGCATTTTAAGTGTACTGGCCCTTTAAGAGGTGGACCTGGGAAGCTTACAGACCTTTAAAATTGGCAATACTTTAAGGTGACTGGCCTATGAAGAGGATGACCATGGAAGTGGACAGTCCTTAAAGATGCATTATTGTGTGTGGGTGGCCTTCTAAGAGACAACCCTGGGAATGGACAGACCTTTGGAAATGTCAATGTGGCTTATGAAGTGGAAAGCCACTTGAACATGTGACATGTTTTGCGGACTGGCCCTTTAAGAGGCAGACCCTAGAAGTGGACAAACCCTTGAAGAGGTGACAAATTTAGGGAATTATGTCCTTTAAGAGGTTGACCAGGGTTGTGTACAAACCCTCGAAACAACAGCATTTTAAGTGTACTGGCCCTTAAAGAGGTGGACCTGGGAAGCTTACGGACCTTTAAAATTGGCAATACTTTAAGGTGACTGGCCTATGAAGAGGATGACCATGGAAGTGGACATTCCTTAAAGATGCATTATTGTGTGTGGGTGGCCTTCTAAGAGACAACCCTGGGAATGGACAGACCTTTGGAAATGTCAATGTGGCTTATGAAGTGGAAAGCCACTTGAACATGTGACATGTTTTGCGGACTGGCCCTTTAAGAGGCAGACCCTAGAAGTGGACACACCCTTGAAGAGGTGACAAATTTAGGGAATTATGTCCTTTAAGAGGTTGACCAGGGTTGTGTACAAACCCTCAAAACAACAGCATTTTAAGTGTACTGGCCCTTTAAGAGGTGGACCTGGGAAGCTTACGGACCTTTAAAATTGGCAATACTTTAAGGTGACTGGCCTATGAAGAGGATGACCATGGAAGTGGACAGTCCTTAAAGATGCATTATTGTGTGTGGGTGGCCATCTAAGAGACAACCCTGGGAATGGACAGACCTTTGGAAATGTCAATGTGGCTTATGAAGTGGAAAGCCACTTGAACATGTGACATGTTTTGATGACTGGCCCTTTAAGAGGCAGACCCTAGAAGTGGACAAACCCTTGAAGAGGTGACAAATTTAGGAAATTATGTCCTTTAAGAGGTTGACCAGGGTTGTGTACAAACCCTCAAAACAACAGCATTTTAAGTGTACTGGCCCTTTAAGAGGTGGACCTGGGAAGCTTACGGACCTTTAAAATTGGCAATACTTTAAGGTGACTGGCCTATGAAGAGGATGACCATGGAAGTGGACAGTCCTTAAAGATGCATTATTGTGTGTGGGTGGCCTTCTAAGAGACAACCCTGGGAATGGACAGACCTTTGGAAATGTCAATGTGGCTTATGAAGTGGAAAGCCACTTGAACATGTGACATGTTTTGCGGACTGGCCCTTTAAGAGGCAGACCCTAGATATGGACAAACCCTTGAAGAGGTGACAAATTTAGGGAATTATGTCCTTTAAGAGGTTGACCAGGGTTGTGTACAAACCCTCGAAACAACAGCATTTTAAGTGTACTGGCACTTTAAGAGGTGGACCTGGGAAGCTTACAGACCTTTAAAATTGGCAATACTTTAAGGTGACTGGCCTATGAAGAGGATGACCATGGAAGTGGACAGTCCTTAAAGATGCATTATTGTGTGTGGGTGGCCTTCTAAGAGACAACCCTGGGAATGGACAGACCTTTGGAAATGTCAATGTGGCTTATGAAGTGGAAAGCCACTTGAACATGTGACATGTTTTGATGACTGGCCCTTTAAGAGGCAGACCCTAGAAGTGGACAAACCCTTGAAGAGGTGACAAATTTAGGGAATTATGTCCTTTAAGAGGTTGACCAGGGTTGTGTACAAACCCTTGAAACAACAGCATTTTAAGTGTACTGGCCCTTTAAGAGGTGGACCTGGGAAGCTTACAGACCTTTAAAATTGGCAATACTTTAAGGTGACTGGCCTATGAAGAGGATGACCATGGAAGTGGACAGTCCTTAAAGATGCATTATTGTGTGTGGGTGGCCTTCTAAGAGACAACCCTGGGAATGGACAGACCTTTGGAAATGTCAATGTGGCTTATGACGTGGAAAGCCACTTGAACATGTGACATGTTTTGCGGACTGGCCCTTTAAGAGGCAGACCCTAGAAGTGGACAAACCCTTGAAGAGGTGACAAATTTAGGGAATTATGTCCTTTAAGAGGTTGACCAGGGTTGTGTACAAACCCTCAAAACAACAGCATTTTAAGTGTACTGGCCCTTTAAGAGGTGGACCTGGGAAGCTTACGGACCTTAAAAATTGGCAATACTTTAAGGTGACTGGCCTATGAAGAGGATGACCATGGAAGTGGACAGTCCTTAAAGATGCATTATTGTGTGTGGGTGGCCTTCTAAGAGACAACCCTGGGAATGGACAGACCTTTGGAAATGTCAATGTGGCTTATGAAGTGGAAAGCCACTTGAACATGTGACATGTTTTGATGACTGGCCCTTTAAGAGGCAGACCCTAGAAGTGGACAAACCCTTGAAGAGGTGACAAATTTAGGGAATTATGTCCTTTAAGAGGTTGACCAGGGTTGTGTACAAACCCTTGAAACAACAGCATTTTAAGTGTACTGGCCCTTTAAGAGGTGGACCTGGGAAGCTTACAGACCTTTAAAATTGGCAATACTTTAAGGTGACTGGCCTATGAAGAGGATGACCATGGAAGTGGACAGTCCTTAAAGATGCATTATTGTGTGTGGGTGGCCTTCTAAGAGACAACCCTGGGAATGGACAGACCTTTGGAAATGTCAATGTGGCTTATGAAGTGGAAAGCCACTTGAACATGTGACATGTTTTGATGACTGGCCCTTTAAGAGGCAGACCCTAGAAGTGGACAAACCCTTGAAGAGGTGACAAATTTAGGGAATTATGTCCTTTAAGAGGTTGACCAGGGTTGTGTACAAACCCTTGAAACAACAGCATTTTAAGTGTACTGGCCCTTTAAGAGGTGGACCTGGGAAGCTTACAGACCTTTAAAATTGGCAATACTTTAAGGTGACTGGCCTATGAAGAGGATGACCATGGAAGTGGACAGTCCTTAAAGATGCATTATTGTGTGTGGGTGGCCTTCTAAGAGACAACCCTGGGAATGGACAGACCTTTGGAAATGTCAATGTGGCTTATGAAGTGGAAAGCCACTTGAACATGTGACATGTTTTGATGACTGGCCCTTTAAGAGGCAGACCCTAGATATGGACAAACCCTTGAAGAGGTGACAAATTTAGGGAATTATGTCCTTTAAGAGGTTGACCAGGGTTGTGTACAAACCCTCGAAACAACAGCATTTTAAGTGTACTGGCCCTTTAAGAGGTGGACCTGGGAAGCTTACAGACCTTTAAAATTGGCAATACTTTAAGGTGACTGGCCTATGAAGAGGATGACCATGGAAGTGGACAGTCCTTAAAGATGCATTATTGTGTGTGGGTGGCCTTCTAAGAGACAACCCTGGGAATGGACAGACCTTTGGAAATGTCAATGTGGCTTATGACGTGGAAAGCCACTTGAACATGTGACATGTTTTGCGTACTGGCCCTTTAAGAGGCAGACCCTAGAAGTGGACAAACCCTTGAAGAGGTGACAAATTTAGGGAATTATGTCCTTTAAGAGGTTGACCAGGGTTGTGTACAAACCCTCAAAACAACAGCATTTTAAGTGTACTGGCCCTTTAAGAGGTGGACCTGGGAAGCTTACGGACCTTAAAAATTGGCAATACTTTAAGGTGACTGGCCTATGAAGAGGATGACCATGGAAGTGGACAGTCCTTAAAGATGCATTATTGTGTGTGGGTGGCCTTCTAAGAGACAACCCTGGGAATGGACAGACCTTTGGAAATGTCAATGTGGCTTATGAAGTGGAAAGCCACTTGAACATGTGACATGTTTTGATGACTGGCCCTTTAAGAGGCAGACCCTAGAAGTGGACAAACCCTTGAAGAGGTGACAAATTTAGGGAATTATGTCCTTTAAGAGGTTGACCAGGGTTGTGTACAAACCCTTGAAACAACAGCATTTTAAGTGTACTGGCCCTTTAAGAGGTGGACCTGGGAAGCTTACAGACCTTTAAAATTGGCAATACTTTAAGGTGACTGGCCTATGAAGAGGATGACCATGGAAGTGGACAGTCCTTAAAGATGCATTATTGTGTGTGGGTGGCCTTCTAAGAGACAACCCTGGGAATGGACAGACCTTTGGAAATGTCAATGTGGCTTATGAAGTGGAAAGCCACTTGAACATGTGACATGTTTTGATGACTGGCCCTTTAAGAGGCAGACCCTAGAAGTGGACAAACCCTTGAAGAGGTGACAAATTTAGGGAATTATGTCCTTTAAGAGGTTGACCAGGGTTGTGTACAAACCCTTGAAACAACAGCATTTTAAGTGTACTGGCCCTTTAAGAGGTGGACCTGGGAAGCTTACAGACCTTTAAAATTGGCAATACTTTAAGGTGACTGGCCTATGAAGAGGATGACCATGGAAGTGGACAGTCCTTAAAGATGCATTATTGTGTGTGGGTGGCCTTCTAAGAGACAACCCTGGGAATGGACAGACCTTTGGAAATATCAATGTGGCTTATGAAGTGGAAAGCCACTTGAACATGTGACATGTTTTGATGACTGGCCCTTTAAGAGGCAGACCCTAGAAGTGGACAAACCCTTGAAGAGGTGACAAATTTAGGGAATTATGTCCTTTAAGAGGTTGACCAGGGTTGTGTACAAACCCTCGAAACAACAGCATTTTAAGTGTACTGGCCCTTTAAGAGGTGGACCTGGGAAGCTTACAGACCTTTAAAATTGGCAATACTTTAAGGTGACTGGCCTATGAAGAGGATGACCATGGAAGTGGACAGTCCTTAAAGATGCATTATTGTGTGTGGGTGGCCTTCTAAGAGACAACCCTGGGAATGGACAGACCTTTGGAAATGTCAATGTGGCTTATGAAGTGGAAAGCCACTTGAACATGTGACATGTTTTGCGGACTGGCCCTTTAAGAGGCAGACCCTAGAAGTGGACAAACCCTTGAAGAGGTGACAAATTTAGGGAATTATGTCCTTTAAGAGGTTGACCAGGGTTGTGTACAAACCCTCGAAACAACAGCATTTTAAGTGTACTGGCCCTTAAAGAGGTGGACCTGGGAAGCTTACGGACCTTTAAAATTGGCAATACTTTAAGGTGACTGGCCTATGAAGAGGATGACCATGGAAGTGGACATTCCTTAAAGATGCATTATTGTGTGTGGGTGGCCTTCTAAGAGACAACCCTGGGAATGGACAGACCTTTGGAAATGTCAATGTGGCTTATGAAGTGGAAAGCCACTTGAACATGTGACATGTTTTGCGGACTGGCCCTTTAAGAGGCAGACCCTAGAAGTGGACACACCCTTGAAGAGGTGACAAATTTAGGGAATTATGTCCTTTAAGAGGTTGACCAGGGTTGTGTACAAACCCTCAAAACAACAGCATTTTAAGTGTACTGGCCCTTTAAGAGGTGGACCTGGGAAGCTTACGGACCTTTAAAATTGGCAATACTTTAAGGTGACTGGCCTATGAAGAGGATGACCATGGAAGTGGACAGTCCTTAAAGATGCATTATTGTGTGTGGGTGGCCATCTAAGAGACAACCCTGGGAATGGACAGACCTTTGGAAATGTCAATGTGGCTTATGAAGTGGAAAGCCACTTGAACATGTGACATGTTTTGATGACTGGCCCTTTAAGAGGCAGACCCTAGAAGTGGACAAACCCTTGAAGAGGTGACAAATTTAGGAAATTATGTCCTTTAAGAGGTTGACCAGGGTTGTGTACAAACCCTCAAAACAACAGCATTTTAAGTGTACTGGCCCTTTAAGAGGTGGACCTGGGAAGCTTACGGACCTTTAAAATTGGCAATACTTTAAGGTGACTGGCCTATGAAGAGGATGACCATGGAAGTGGACAGTCCTTAAAGATGCATTATTGTGTGTGGGTGGCCTTCTAAGAGACAACCCTGGGAATGGACAGACCTTTGGAAATGTCAATGTGGCTTATGAAGTGGAAAGCCACTTGAACATGTGACATGTTTTGCGGACTGGCCCTTTAAGAGGCAGACCCTAGATATGGACAAACCCTTGAAGAGGTGACAAATTTAGGGAATTATGTCCTTTAAGAGGTTGACCAGGGTTGTGTACAAACCCTCGAAACAACAGCATTTTAAGTGTACTGGCACTTTAAGAGGTGGACCTGGGAAGCTTACAGACCTTTAAAATTGGCAATACTTTAAGGTGACTGGCCTATGAAGAGGATGACCATGGAAGTGGACAGTCCTTAAAGATGCATTATTGTGTGTGGGTGGCCTTCTAAGAGACAACCCTGGGAATGGACAGACCTTTGGAAATGTCAATGTGGCTTATGAAGTGGAAAGCCACTTGAACATGTGACATGTTTTGATGACTGGCCCTTTAAGAGGCAGACCCTAGAAGTGGACAAACCCTTGAAGAGGTGACAAATTTAGGGAATTATGTCCTTTAAGAGGTTGACCAGGGTTGTGTACAAACCCTTGAAACAACAGCATTTTAAGTGTACTGGCCCTTTAAGAGGTGGACCTGGGAAGCTTACAGACCTTTAAAATTGGCAATACTTTAAGGTGACTGGCCTATGAAGAGGATGACCATGGAAGTGGACAGTCCTTAAAGATGCATTATTGTGTGTGGGTGGCCTTCTAAGAGACAACCCTGGGAATGGACAGACCTTTGGAAATGTCAATGTGGCTTATGAAGTGGAAAGCCACTTGAACATGTGACATGTTTTGATGACTGGCCCTTTAAGAGGCAGACCCTAGAAGTGGACAAACCCTTGAAGAGGTGACAAATTTAGGGAATTATGTCCTTTAAGAGGTTGACCAGGGTTGTGTACAAACCCTCGAAACAACAGCATTTTAAGTGTACTGGCCCTTTAAGAGGTGGACCTGGGAAGCTTACAGACCTTTAAAATTGGCAATACTTTAAGGTGACTGGCCTATGAAGAGGATGACCATGGAAGTGGACAGTCCTTAAAGATGCATTATTGTGTGTGGGTGGCCTTCTAAGAGACAACCCTGGGAATGGACAGACCTTTGGAAATGTCAATGTGGCTTATGAAGTGGAAAGCCACTTGAACATGTGACATGTTTTGCGGACTGGCCCTTTAAGAGGCAGACCCTAGAAGTGGACAAACCCTTGAAGAGGTGACAAATTTAGGGAATTATGTCCTTTAAGAGGTTGACCAGGGTTGTGTACAAACCCTCGAAACAACAGCATTTTAAGTGTACTGGCCCTTAAAGAGGTGGACCTGGGAAGCTTACGGACCTTTAAAATTGGCAATACTTTAAGGTGACTGGCCTATGAAGAGGATGACCATGGAAGTGGACATTCCTTAAAGATGCATTATTGTGTGTGGGTGGCCTTCTAAGAGACAACCCTGGGAATGGACAGACCTTTGGAAATGTCAATGTGGCTTATGAAGTGGAAAGCCACTTGAACATGTGACATGTTTTGCGGACTGGCCCTTTAAGAGGCAGACCCTAGAAGTGGACACACCCTTGAAGAGGTGACAAATTTAGGGAATTATGTCCTTTAAGAGGTTGACCAGGGTTGTGTACAAACCCTCAAAACAACAGCATTTTAAGTGTACTGGCCCTTTAAGAGGTGGACCTGGGAAGCTTACGGACCTTTAAAATTGGCAATACTTTAAGGTGACTGGCCTATGAAGAGGATGACCATGGAAGTGGACAGTCCTTAAAGATGCATTATTGTGTGTGGGTGGCCATCTAAGAGACAACCCTGGGAATGGACAGACCTTTGGAAATGTCAATGTGGCTTATGAAGTGGAAAGCCACTTGAACATGTGACATGTTTTGATGACTGGCCCTTTAAGAGGCAGACCCTAGAAGTGGACAAACCCTTGAAGAGGTGACAAATTTAGGAAATTATGTCCTTTAAGAGGTTGACCAGGGTTGTGTACAAACCCTCAAAACAACAGCATTTTAAGTGTACTGGCCCTTTAAGAGGTGGACCTGGGAAGCTTACGGACCTTTAAAATTGGCAATACTTTAAGGTGACTGGCCTATGAAGAGGATGACCATGGAAGTGGACAGTCCTTAAAGATGCATTATTGTGTGTGGGTGGCCTTCTAAGAGACAACCCTGGGAATGGACAGACCTTTGGAAATGTCAATGTGGCTTATGAAGTGGAAAGCCACTTGAACATGTGACATGTTTTGCGGACTGGCCCTTTAAGAGGCAGACCCTAGATATGGACAAACCCTTGAAGAGGTGACAAATTTAGGGAATTATGTCCTTTAAGAGGTTGACCAGGGTTGTGTACAAACCCTCGAAACAACAGCATTTTAAGTGTACTGGCACTTTAAGAGGTGGACCTGGGAAGCTTACAGACCTTTAAAATTGGCAATACTTTAAGGTGACTGGCCTATGAAGAGGATGACCATGGAAGTGGACAGTCCTTAAAGATGCATTATTGTGTGTGGGTGGCCTTCTAAGAGACAACCCTGGGAATGGACAGACCTTTGGAAATGTCAATGTGGCTTATGACGTGGAAAGCCACTTGAACATGTGACATGTTTTGCGGACTGGCCCTTTAAGAGGCAGACCCTAGAAGTGGACAAACCCTTGAAGAGGTGACAAATTTAGGGAATTATGTCCTTTAAGAGGTTGACCAGGGTTGTGTACAAACCCTCGAAACAACAGCATTTTAAGTGTACTGGCCCTTTAAGAGGTGGACCTGGGAAGCTTACGGACCTTAAAAATTGGCAATACTTTAAGGTGACTGGCCTATGAAGAGGATGACCATGGAAGTGGACAGTCCTTAAAGATGCATTATTGTGTGTGGGTGGCCTTCTAAGAGACAACCCTGGGAATGGACAGACCTTTGGAAATGTCAATGTGGCTTATGAAGTGGAAAGCCACTTGAACATGTGACATGTTTTGATGACTGGCCCTTTAAGAGGCAGACCCTAGAAGTGGACAAACCCTTGAAGAGGTGACAAATTTAGGGAATTATGTCCTTTAAGAGGTTGACCAGGGTTGTGTACAAACCCTTGAAACAACAGCATTTTAAGTGTACTGGCCCTTTAAGAGGTGGACCTGGGAAGCTTACAGACCTTTAAAATTGGCAATACTTTAAGGTGACTGGCCTATGAAGAGGATGACCATGGAAGTGGACAGTCCTTAAAGATGCATTATTGTGTGTGGGTGGCCTTCTAAGAGACAACCCTGGGAATGGACAGACCTTTGGAAATGTCAATGTGGCTTATGAAGTGGAAAGCCACTTGAACATGTGACATGTTTTGATGACTGGCCCTTTAAGAGGCAGACCCTAGAAGTGGACAAACCCTTGAAGAGGTGACAAATTTAGGGAATTATGTCCTTTAAGAGGTTGACCAGGGTTGTGTACAAACCCTCGAAACAACAGCATTTTAAGTGTACTGGCCCTTTAAGAGGTGGACCTGGGAAGCTTACAGACCTTTAAAATTGGCAATACTTTAAGGTGACTGGCCTATGAAGAGGATGACCATGGAAGTGGACAGTCCTTAAAGATGCATTATTGTGTGTGGGTGGCCTTCTAAGAGACAACCCTGGGAATGGACAGACCTTTGGAAATGTCAATGTGGCTTATGAAGTGGAAAGCCACTTGAACATGTGACATGTTTTGCGGACTGGCCCTTTAAGAGGCAGACCCTAGAAGTGGACAAACCCTTGAAGAGGTGACAAATTTAGGGAATTATGTCCTTTAAGAGGTTGACCAGGGTTGTGTACAAACCCTCGAAACAACAGCATTTTAAGTGTACTGGCCCTTAAAGAGGTGGACCTGGGAAGCTTACGGACCTTTAAAATTGGCAATACTTTAAGGTGACTGGCCTATGAAGAGGATGACCATGGAAGTGGACATTCCTTAAAGATGCATTATTGTGTGTGGGTGGCCTTCTAAGAGACAACCCTGGGAATGGACAGACCTTTGGAAATGTCAATGTGGCTTATGAAGTGGAAAGCCACTTGAACATGTGACATGTTTTGCGGACTGGCCCTTTAAGAGGCAGACCCTAGAAGTGGACACACCCTTGAAGAGGTGACAAATTTAGGGAATTATGTCCTTTAAGAGGTTGACCAGGGTTGTGTACAAACCCTCAAAACAACAGCATTTTAAGTGTACTGGCCCTTTAAGAGGTGGACCTGGGAAGCTTACGGACCTTTAAAATTGGCAATACTTTAAGGTGACTGGCCTATGAAGAGGATGACCATGGAAGTGGACAGTCCTTAAAGATGCATTATTGTGTGTGGGTGGCCATCTAAGAGACAACCCTGGGAATGGACAGACCTTTGGAAATGTCAATGTGGCTTATGAAGTGGAAAGCCACTTGAACATGTGACATGTTTTGATGACTGGCCCTTTAAGAGGCAGACCCTAGAAGTGGACAAACCCTTGAAGAGGTGACAAATTTAGGAAATTATGTCCTTTAAGAGGTTGACCAGGGTTGTGTACAAACCCTCAAAACAACAGCATTTTAAGTGTACTGGCCCTTTAAGAGGTGGACCTGGGAAGCTTACGGACCTTTAAAATTGGCAATACTTTAAGGTGACTGGCCTATGAAGAGGATGACCATGGAAGTGGACAGTCCTTAAAGATGCATTATTGTGTGTGGGTGGCCTTCTAAGAGACAACCCTGGGAATGGACAGACCTTTGGAAATGTCAATGTGGCTTATGAAGTGGAAAGCCACTTGAACATGTGACATGTTTTGCGGACTGGCCCTTTAAGAGGCAGACCCTAGATATGGACAAACCCTTGAAGAGGTGACAAATTTAGGGAATTATGTCCTTTAAGAGGTTGACCAGGGTTGTGTACAAACCCTCGAAACAACAGCATTTTAAGTGTACTGGCACTTTAAGAGGTGGACCTGGGAAGCTTACAGACCTTTAAAATTGGCAATACTTTAAGGTGACTGGCCTATGAAGAGGATGACCATGGAAGTGGACAGTCCTTAAAGATGCATTATTGTGTGTGGGTGGCCTTCTAAGAGACAACCCTGGGAATGGACAGACCTTTGGAAATGTCAATGTGGCTTATGACGTGGAAAGCCACTTGAACATGTGACATGTTTTGCGGACTGGCCCTTTAAGAGGCAGACCCTAGAAGTGGACAAACCCTTGAAGAGGTGACAAATTTAGGGAATTATGTCCTTTAAGAGGTTGACCAGGGTTGTGTACAAACCCTCAAAACAACAGCATTTTAAGTGTACTGGCCCTTTAAGAGGTGGACCTGGGAAGCTTACAGACCTTTAAAATTGGCAATACTTTAAGGTGACTGGCCTATGAAGAGGATGACCATGGAAGTGGACAGTCCTTAAAGATGCATTATTGTGTGTGGGTGGCCTTCTAAGAGACAACCCTGGGAATGGACAGACCTTTGGAAATGTCAATGTGGCTTATGAAGTGGAAATCCACTTGAACATGTGACATGTTTTGATGACTGGCCCTTTAAGAGGCAGACCCTAGATATGGACAAACCCTTGAAGAGGTGACAAATTTAGGGAATTATGTCCTTTAAGAGGTTGACCAGGGTTGTGTACAAACCCTTGAAACAACAGCATTTTAAGTGTACTGGCCCTTTAAGAGGTGGACCTGGGAAGCTTACAGACCTTTAAAATTGGCAATACTTTAAGGTGACTGGCCTATGAAGAGGATGACCATGGAAGTGGACAGTCCTTAAAGATGCATTATTGTGTGTGGGTGGCCTTCTAAGAGACAACCCTGGGAATGGACAGACCTTTGGAAATGTCAATGTGGCTTATGACGTGGAAAGCCACTTGAACATGTGACATGTTTTGCGGACTGGCCCTTTAAGAGGCAGACCCTAGAAGTGGACAAACCCTTGAAGAGGTGACAAATTTAGGGAATTATGTCCTTTAAGAGGTTGACCAGGGTTGTGTACAAACCCTCAAAACAACAGCATTTTAAGTGTACTGGCCCTTTAAGAGGTGGACCTGGGAAGCTTACGGACCTTAAAAATTGGCAATACTTTAAGGTGACTGGCCTATGAAGAGGATGACCATGGAAGTGGACAGTCCTTAAAGATGCATTATTGTGTGTGGGTGGCCTTCTAAGAGACAACCCTGGGAATGGACAGACCTTTGGAAATGTCAATGTGGCTTATGAAGTGGAAAGCCACTTGAACATGTGACATGTTTTGATGACTGGCCCTTTAAGAGGCAGACCCTAGAAGTGGACAAACCCTTGAAGAGGTGACAAATTTAGGGAATTATGTCCTTTAAGAGGTTGACCAGGGTTGTGTACAAACCCTTGAAACAACAGCATTTTAAGTGTACTGGCCCTTTAAGAGGTGGACCTGGGAAGCTTACAGACCTTTAAAATTGGCAATACTTTAAGGTGACTGGCCTATGAAGAGGATGACCATGGAAGTGGACAGTCCTTAAAGATGCATTATTGTGTGTGGGTGGCCTTCTAAGAGACAACCCTGGGAATGGACAGACCTTTGGAAATGTCAATGTGGCTTATGAAGTGGAAAGCCACTTGAACATGTGACATGTTTTGCGGACTGGCCCTTTAAGAGGCAGACCCTAGAAGTGGACAAACCCTTGAAGAGGTGACAAATTTAGGGAATTATGTCCTTTAAGAGGTTGACCAGGGTTGTGTACAAACCCTCGAAACAACAGCATTTTAAGTGTACTGGCCCTTAAAGAGGTGGACCTGGGAAGCTTACGGACCTTTAAAATTGGCAATACTTTAAGGTGACTGGCCTATGAAGAGGATGACCATGGAAGTGGACATTCCTTAAAGATGCATTATTGTGTGTGGGTGGCCTTCTAAGAGACAACCCTGGGAATGGACAGACCTTTGGAAATGTCAATGTGGCTTATGAAGTGGAAAGCCACTTGAACATGTGACATGTTTTGATGACTGGCCCTTTAAGAGGCAGACCCTAGAAGTGGACAAACCCTTGAAGAGGTGACAAATTTAGGGAATTATGTCCTTTAAGAGGTTGACCAGGGTTGTGTACAAACCCTTGAAACAACAGCATTATAAGTGTACTGGCCCTTTAAGAGGTGGACCTGGGAAGCTTACAGACCTTTAAAATTGGCAATACTTTAAGGTGACTGGCCTATGAAGAGGATGACCATGGAAGTGGACAGTCCTTAAAGATGCATTATTGTGTGTGGGTGGCCTTCTAAGAGACAACCCTGGGAATGGACAGACCTTTGGAAATGTCAATGTGGCTTATGAAGTGGAAAGCCACTTGAACATGTGCCATGTTTTGATGACTGGCCCTTTAAGAGGCAGACCCTAGAAGTGGACAAACCCTTGAAGAGGTGACAAATTTAGGGAATTATGTCCTTTAAGAGGTTGACCAGGGTTGTGTACAAACCCTCGAAACAACAGCATTTTAAGTGTACTGGCCCTTTAAGAGGTGGACCTGGGAAGCTTACAGACCTTTAAAATTGGCAATACTTTAAGGTGACTGGCCTATGAAGAGGATGACCATGGAAGTGGACAGTCCTTAAAGATGCATTATTGTGTGTGGGTGGCCTTCTAAGAGACAACCCTGGGAATGGACAGACCTTTGGAAATGTCAATGTGGCTTATGAAGTGGAAAGCCACTTGAACATGTGACATGTTTTGATGACTGGCCCTTTAAGAGGCAGACCCTAGAAGTGGACAAACCCTTGAAGAGGTGACAAATTTAGGGAATTATGTCCTTTAAGAGGTTGACCAGGGTTGTGTACAAACCCTCGAAACAACAGCATTTTAAGTGTACTGGCCCTTTAAGAGGTGGACCTGGGAAGCTTACGGACCTTTAAAATTGGCAATACTTTAAGGTGACTGGCCTATGAAGAGGATGACCATGGAAGTGGACAGTCCTTAAAGATGCATTATTGTGTGTGGGTGGCCATCTAAGAGACAACCCTGGGAATGGACAGACCTTTGGAAATGTCAATGTGGCTTATGAAGTGGAAAGCCACTTGAACATGTGACATGTTTTGATGACTGGCCCTTTAAGAGGCAGACCCTAGAAGTGGACAAACCCTTGAAGAGGTGACAAATTTAGGGAATTATGTCCTTTAAGAGGTTGACCAGGGTTGTGTACAAACCCTTGAAACAACAGTATTTTAAGTGTACTGGCCCTTTAAGAGGTGGACCTGGGAAGCTTACAGACCTTTAAAATTGGCAATACTTTAAGGTGACTGGCCTATGAAGAGGATGACCATGGAAGTGGACAGTCCTTAAAGATGCATTATTGTGTGTGGGTGGCCTTCTAAGAGACAACCCTGGGAATGGACAGACCTTTGGAAATGTCAATGTGGCTTATGAAGTGGAAAGCCACTTGAACATGTGACATGTTTTGATGACTGGCCCTTTAAGAGGCAGACCCTAGAAGTGGACAAACCCTTGAAGAGGTGACAAATTTAGGAAATTATGTCCTTTAAGAGGTTGACCAGGGTTGTGTACAAACCCTCAAAACAACAGCATTTTAAGTGTACTGGCCCTTTAAGAGGTGGACCTGGGAAGCTTACAGACCTTTAAAATTGGCAATACTTTAAGGTGACTGGCCTATGAAGAGGATGACCATGGAAGTGGACAGTCCTTAAAGATGCATTATTGTGTGTGGGTGGCCTTCTAAGAGACAACCCTGGGAATGGACAGACCTTTGGAAATGTCAATGTGGCTTATGAAGTGGAAAGCCACTTGAACATGTGACATGTTTTGCGGACTGGCCCTTTAAGAGGCAGACCCTAGAAGTGGACAAACCCTTGAAGAGGTGACAAATTTAGGGAATTATGTCCTTTAAGAGGTTGACCAGGGTTGTGTACAAACCCTCGAAACAACAGCATTTTAAGTGTACTGGCCCTTAAAGAGGTGGACCTGGGAAGCTTACGGACCTTTAAAATTGGCAATACTTTAAGGTGACTGGCCTATGAAGAGGATGACCATGGAAGTGGACATTCCTTAAAGATGCATTATTGTGTGTGGGTGGCCTTCTAAGAGACAACCCTGGGAATGGACAGACCTTTGGAAATGTCAATGTGGCTTATGAAGTGGAAAGCCACTTGAACATGTGACATGTTTTGCGGACTGGCCCTTTAAGAGGCAGACCCTAGAAGTGGACACACCCTTGAAGAGGTGACAAATTTAGGGAATTATGTCCTTTAAGAGGTTGACCAGGGTTGTGTACAAACCCTCAAAACAACAGCATTTTAAGTGTACTGGCCCTTTAAGAGGTGGACCTGGGAAGCTTACGGACCTTTAAAATTGGCAATACTTTAAGGTGACTGGCCTATGAAGAGGATGACCATGGAAGTGGACAGTCCTTAAAGATGCATTATTGTGTGTGGGTGGCCATCTAAGAGACAACCCTGGGAATGGACAGACCTTTGGAAATGTCAATGTGGCTTATGAAGTGGAAAGCCACTTGAACATGTGACATGTTTTGATGACTGGCCCTTTAAGAGGCAGACCCTAGAAGTGGACAAACCCTTGAAGAGGTGACAAATTTAGGAAATTATGTCCTTTAAGAGGTTGACCAGGGTTGTGTACAAACCCTCAAAACAACAGCATTTTAAGTGTACTGGCCCTTTAAGAGGTGGACCTGGGAAGCTTACGGACCTTTAAAATTGGCAATACTTTAAGGTGACTGGCCTATGAAGAGGATGACCATGGAAGTGGACAGTCCTTAAAGATGCATTATTGTGTGTGGGTGGCCTTCTAAGAGACAACCCTGGGAATGGACAGACCTTTGGAAATGTCAATGTGGCTTATGAAGTGGAAAGCCACTTGAACATGTGACATGTTTTGCGGACTGGCCCTTTAAGAGGCAGACCCTAGATATGGACAAACCCTTGAAGAGGTGACAAATTTAGGGAATTATGTCCTTTAAGAGGTTGACCAGGGTTGTGTACAAACCCTCGAAACAACAGCATTTTAAGTGTACTGGCACTTTAAGAGGTGGACCTGGGAAGCTTACAGACCTTTAAAATTGGCAATACTTTAAGGTGACTGGCCTATGAAGAGGATGACCATGGAAGTGGACAGTCCTTAAAGATGCATTATTGTGTGTGGGTGGCCTTCTAAGAGACAACCCTGGGAATGGACAGACCTTTGGAAATGTCAATGTGGCTTATGACGTGGAAAGCCACTTGAACATGTGACATGTTTTGCGGACTGGCCCTTTAAGAGGCAGACCCTAGAAGTGGACAAACCCTTGAAGAGGTGACAAATTTAGGGAATTATGTCCTTTAAGAGGTTGACCAGGGTTGTGTACAAACCCTCAAAACAACAGCATTTTAAGTGTACTGGCCCTTTAAGAGGTGGACCTGGGAAGCTTACGGACCTTAAAAATTGGCAATACTTTAAGGTGACTGGCCTATGAAGAGGATGACCATGGAAGTGGACAGTCCTTAAAGATGCATTATTGTGTGTGGGTGGCCTTCTAAGAGACAACCCTGGGAATGGACAGACCTTTGGAAATGTCAATGTGGCTTATGAAGTGGAAAGCCACTTGAACATGTGACATGTTTTGATGACTGGCCCTTTAAGAGGCAGACCCTAGAAGTGGACAAACCCTTGAAGAGGTGACAAATTTAGGGAATTATGTCCTTTAAGAGGTTGACCAGGGTTGTGTACAAACCCTCGAAACAACAGCATTTTAAGTGTACTGGCCCTTTAAGAGGTGGACCTGGGAAGCTTACGGACCTTTAAAATTGGCAATACTTTAAGGTGACTGGCCTATGAAGAGGATGACCATGGAAGTGGACAGTCCTTAAAGATGCATTATTGTGTGTGGGTGGCCTTCTAAGAGACAACCCTGGGAATGGACAGACCTTTGGAAATGTCAATGTGGCTTATGAAGTGGAAAGCCACTTGAACATGTGACATGTTTTGATGACTGGCCCTTTAAGAGGCAGACCCTAGAAGTGGACAAACCCTTGAAGAGGTGACAAATTTAGGGAATTATGTCCTTTAAGAGGTTGACCAGGGTTGTGTACAAACCCTTGAAACAACAGCATTTTAAGTGTACTGGCCCTTTAAGAGGTGGACCTGGGAAGCTTACAGACCTTTAAAATTGGCAATACTTTAAGGTGACTGGCCTATGAAGAGGATGACCATGGAAGTGGACAGTCCTTAAAGATGCATTATTGTGTGTGGGTGGCCTTCTAAGAGACAACCCTGGGAATGGACAGACCTTTGGAAATGTCAATGTGGCTTATGAAGTGGAAAGCCACTTGAACATGTGACATGTTTTGATGACTGGCCCTTTAAGAGGCAGACCCTAGAAGTGGACAAACCCTTGAAGAGGTGACAAATTTAGGGAATTATGTCCTTTAAGAGGTTGACCAGGGTTGTGTACAAACCCTCGAAACAACAGCATTTTAAGTGTACTGGCCCTTTAAGAGGTGGACCTGGGAAGCTTACAGACCTTTAAAATTGGCAATACTTTAAGGTGACTGGCCTATGAAGAGGATGACCATGGAAGTGGACAGTCCTTAAAGATGCATTATTGTGTGTGGGTGGCCTTCTAAGAGACAACCCTGGGAATGGACAGACCTTTGGAAATGTCAATGTGGCTTATGAAGTGGAAAGCCACTTGAACATGTGACATGTTTTGATGACTGGCCCTTTAAGAGGCAGACCCTAGAAGTGGACAAACCCTTGAAGAGGTGACAAATTTAGGGAATTATGTCCTTTAAGAGGTTGACCAGGGTTGTGTACAAACCCTCGAAACAACAGCATTTTAAGTGTACTGGCCCTTTAAGAGGTGGACCTGGGAAGCTTACGGACCTTTAAAATTGGCAATACTTTAAGGTGACTGGCCTATGAAGAGGATGACCATGGAAGTGGACAGTCCTTAAAGATGCATTATTGTGTGTGGGTGGCCATCTAAGAGACAACCCTGGGAATGGACAGACCTTTGGAAATGTCAATGTGGCTTATGAAGTGGAAAGCCACTTGAACATGTGACATGTTTTGATGACTGGCCCTTTAAGAGGCAGACCCTAGAAGTGGACAAACCCTTGAAGAGGTGACAAATTTAGGGAATTATGTCCTTTAAGAGGTTGACCAGGGTTGTGTACAAACCCTCAAAACAACAGCATTTTAAGTGTACTGGCCCTTTAAGAGGTGGACCTGGGAAGCTTACGGACCTTTAAAATTGGCAATACTTTAAGGTGACTGGCCTATGAAGAGGATGACCATGGAAGTGGACAGTCCTTAAAGATGCATTATTGTGTGTGGGTGGCCTTCTAAGAGACACCCCTGGGAATGGACAGACCTTTGGAAATGTCAATGTGGCTTATGAAGTGGAAAGCCACTTGAACATGTGACATGTTTTGATGACTGGCCCTTTAAGAGGCAGACCCTAGAAGTGGACAAACCCTTGAAGAGGTGACAAATTTAGGAAATTATGTCCTTTAAGAGGTTGACCAGGGTTGTGTACAAACCCTCAAAACAACAGCATTTTAAGTGTACTGGCCCTTTAAGAGGTGGACCTGGGAAGCTTACGGACCTTTAAAATTGGCAATACTTTAAGGTGACTGGCCTATGAAGAGGATGACCATGGAAGTGGACAGTCCTTAAAGATGCATTATTGTGTGTGGGTGGCCTTCTAAGAGACAACCCTGGGAATGGACAGACCTTTGGAAATGTCAATGTGGCTTATGAAGTGGAAAGCCACTTGAACATGTGACATGTTTTGCGGACTGGCCCTTTAAGAGGCAGACCCTAGATATGGACAAACCCTTGAAGAGGTGACAAATTTAGGGAATTATGTCCTTTAAGAGGTTGACCAGGGTTGTGTACAAACCCTCGAAACAACAGCATTTTAAGTGTACTGGCACTTTAAGAGGTGGACCTGGGAAGCTTACAGACCTTTAAAATTGGCAATACTTTAAGGTGACTGGCCTATGAAGAGGATGACCATGGAAGTGGACAGTCCTTAAAGATGCATTATTGTGTGTGGGTGGCCTTCTAAGAGACAACCCTGGGAATGGACAGACCTTTGGAAATGTCAATGTGGCTTATGACGTGGAAAGCCACTTGAACATGTGACATGTTTTGCGGACTGGCCCTTTAAGAGGCAGACCCTAGAAGTGGACAAACCCTTGAAGAGGTGACAAATTTAGGGAATTATGTCCTTTAAGAGGTTGACCAGGGTTGTGTACAAACCCTCAAAACAACAGCATTTTAAGTGTACTGGCCCTTTAAGAGGTGGACCTGGGAAGCTTACGGACCTTAAAAATTGGCAATACTTTAAGGTGACTGGCCTATGAAGAGGATGACCATGGAAGTGGACAGTCCTTAAAGATGCATTATTGTGTGTGGGTGGCCTTCTAAGAGACAACCCTGGGAATGGACAGACCTTTGGAAATGTCAATGTGGCTTATGAAGTGGAAAGCCACTTGAACATGTGACATGTTTTGATGACTGGCCCTTTAAGAGGCAGACCCTAGAAGTGGACAAACCCTTGAAGAGGTGACAAATTTAGGGAATTATGTCCTTTAAGAGGTTGACCAGGGTTGTGTACAAACCCTTGAAACAACAGCATTTTAAGTGTACTGGCCCTTTAAGAGGTGGACCTGGGAAGCTTACAGACCTTTAAAATTGGCAATACTTTAAGGTGACTGGCCTATGAAGAGGATGACCATGGAAGTGGACAGTCCTTAAAGATGCATTATTGTGTGTGGGTGGCCTTCTAAGAGACAACCCTGGGAATGGACAGACCTTTGGAAATGTCAATGTGGCTTATGAAGTGGAAAGCCACTTGAACATGTGACATGTTTTGATGACTGGCCCTTTAAGAGGCAGACCCTAGAAGTGGACAAACCCTTGAAGAGGTGACAAATTTAGGGAATTATGTCCTTTAAGAGGTTGACCAGGGTTGTGTACAAACCCTTGAAACAACAGCATTTTAAGTGTACTGGCCCTTTAAGAGGTGGACCTGGGAAGCTTACAGACCTTTAAAATTGGCAATACTTTAAGGTGACTGGCCTATGAAGAGGATGACCATGGAAGTGGACAGTCCTTAAAGATGCATTATTGTGTGTGGGTGGCCTTCTAAGAGACAACCCTGGGAATGGACAGACCTTTGGAAATGTCAATGTGGCTTATGAAGTGGAAAGCCACTTGAACATGTGACATGTTTTGATGACTGGCCCTTTAAGAGGCAGACCCTAGATATGGACAAACCCTTGAAGAGGTGACAAATTTAGGGAATTATGTCCTTTAAGAGGTTGACCAGGGTTGTGTACAAACCCTCAAACAACAGCATTTTAAGTGTACTGGCCCTTTAAGAGGTGGACCTGGGAAGCTTACAGACCTTTAAAATTGGCAATACTTTAAGGTGACTGGCCTATGAAGAGGATGACCATGGAAGTGGACAGTCCTTAAAGATGCATTATTGTGTGTGGGTGGCCTTCTAAGAGACAACCCTGGGAATGGACAGACCTTTGGAAATGTCAATGTGGCTTATGACGTGGAAAGCCACTTGAACATGTGACATGTTTTGCGTACTGGCCCTTTAAGAGGCAGACCCTAGAAGTGGACAAACCCTTGAAGAGGTGACAAATTTAGGGAATTATGTCCTTTAAGAGGTTGACCAGGGTTGTGTACAAACCCTCAAAACAACAGCATTTTAAGTGTACTGGCCCTTTAAGAGGTGGACCTGGGAAGCTTACGGACCTTAAAAATTGGCAATACTTTAAGGTGACTGGCCTATGAAGAGGATGACCATGGAAGTGGACAGTCCTTAAAGATGCATTATTGTGTGTGGGTGGCCTTCTAAGAGACAACCCTGGGAATGGACAGACCTTTGGAAATGTCAATGTGGCTTATGAAGTGGAAAGCCACTTGAACATGTGACATGTTTTGATGACTGGCCCTTTAAGAGGCAGACCCTAGAAGTGGACAAACCCTTGAAGAGGTGACAAATTTAGGAAATTATGTCCTTTAAGAGGTTGACCAGGGTTGTGTACAAACCCTCAAAACAACAGCATTTTAAGTGTACTGGCCCTTTAAGAGGTGGACCTGGGAAGCTTACGGACCTTTAAAATTGGCAATACTTTAAGGTGACTGGCCTATGAAGAGGATGACCATGGAAGTGGACAGTCCTTAAAGATGCATTATTGTGTGTGGGTGGCCTTCTAAGAGACAACCCTGGGAATGGACAGACCTTTGGAAATGTCAATGTGGCTTATGAAGTGGAAAGCCACTTGAACATGTGACATGTTTTGCGGACTGGCCCTTTAAGAGGCAGACCCTAGATATGGACAAACCCTTGAAGAGGTGACAAATTTAGGGAATTATGTCCTTTAAGAGGTTGACCAGGGTTGTGTACAAACCCTCGAAACAACAGCATTTTAAGTGTACTGGCACTTTAAGAGGTGGACCTGGGAAGCTTACAGACCTTTAAAATTGGCAATACTTTAAGGTGACTGGCCTATGAAGAGGATGACCATGGAAGTGGACAGTCCTTAAAGATGCATTATTGTGTGTGGGTGGCCTTCTAAGAGACAACCCTGGGAATGGACAGACCTTTGGAAATGTCAATGTGGCTTATGACGTGGAAAGCCACTTGAACATGTGACATGTTTTGCGGACTGGCCCTTTAAGAGGCAGACCCTAGAAGTGGACAAACCCTTGAAGAGGTGACAAATTTAGGGAATTATGTCCTTTAAGAGGTTGACCAGGGTTGTGTACAAACCCTCAAAACAACAGCATTTTAAGTGTACTGGCCCTTTAAGAGGTGGACCTGGGAAGCTTACGGACCTTAAAAATTGGCAATACTTTAAGGTGACTGGCCTATGAAGAGGATGACCATGGAAGTGGACAGTCCTTAAAGATGCATTATTGTGTGTGGGTGGCCTTCTAAGAGACAACCCTGGGAATGGACAGACCTTTGGAAATGTCAATGTGGCTTATGAAGTGGAAAGCCACTTGAACATGTGACATGTTTTGATGACTGGCCCTTTAAGAGGCAGACCCTAGAAGTGGACAAACCCTTGAAGAGGTGACAAATTTAGGGAATTATGTCCTTTAAGAGGTTGACCAGGGTTGTGTACAAACCCTTGAAACAACAGCATTTTAAGTGTACTGGCCCTTTAAGAGGTGGACCTGGGAAGCTTACAGACCTTTAAAATTGGCAATACTTTAAGGTGACTGGCCTATGAAGAGGATGACCATGGAAGTGGACAGTCCTTAAAGATGCATTATTGTGTGTGGGTGGCCTTCTAAGAGACAACCCTGGGAATGGACAGACCTTTGGAAATGTCAATGTGGCTTATGAAGTGGAAAGCCACTTGAACATGTGACATGTTTTGATGACTGGCCCTTTAAGAGGCAGACCCTAGAAGTGGACAAACCCTTGAAGAGGTGACAAATTTAGGGAATTATGTCCTTTAAGAGGTTGACCAGGGTTGTGTACAAACCCTTGAAACAACAGCATTTTAAGTGTACTGGCCCTTTAAGAGGTGGACCTGGGAAGCTTACAGACCTTTAAAATTGGCAATACTTTAAGGTGACTGGCCTATGAAGAGGATGACCATGGAAGTGGACAGTCCTTAAAGATGCATTATTGTGTGTGGGTGGCCTTCTAAGAGACAACCCTGGGAATGGACAGACCTTTGGAAATGTCAATGTGGCTTATGAAGTGGAAAGCCACTTGAACATGTGACATGTTTTGATGACTGGCCCTTTAAGAGGCAGACCCTAGATATGGACAAACCCTTGAAGAGGTGACAAATTTAGGGAATTATGTCCTTTAAGAGGTTGACCAGGGTTGTGTACAAACCCTCAAACAACAGCATTTTAAGTGTACTGGCCCTTTAAGAGGTGGACCTGGGAAGCTTACAGACCTTTAAAATTGGCAATACTTTAAGGTGACTGGCCTATGAAGAGGATGACCATGGAAGTGGACAGTCCTTAAAGATGCATTATTGTGTGTGGGTGGCCTTCTAAGAGACAACCCTGGGAATGGACAGACCTTTGGAAATGTCAATGTGGCTTATGACGTGGAAAGCCACTTGAACATGTGACATGTTTTGCGTACTGGCCCTTTAAGAGGCAGACCCTAGAAGTGGACAAACCCTTGAAGAGGTGACAAATTTAGGGAATTATGTCCTTTAAGAGGTTGACCAGGGTTGTGTACAAACCCTCAAAACAACAGCATTTTAAGTGTACTGGCCCTTTAAGAGGTGGACCAGGGAAGCTTACAGACCTTTAAAATTGGCAATACTTTAAGGTGACTGGCCTATGAAGAGGATGACCATGGAAGTGGACAGTCCTTAAAGATGCATTATTGTGTGTGGGTGGCCTTCTAAGAGACAACCCTGGGAATGGACAGACCTTTGGAAATGTCAATGTGGCTTATGAAGTGGAAAGCCACTTGAACATGTGACATGTTTTGATGACTGGCCCTTTAAGAGGCAGACCCTAGAAGTGGACAAACCCTTGAAGAGGTGACAAATTTAGGGAATTATGTCCTTTAAGAGGTTGACCAGGGTTGTGTACAAACCCTTGAAACAACAGCATTTTAAGTGTACTGGCCCTTTAAGAGGTGGACCTGGGAAGCTTACAGACCTTTAAAATTGGCAATACTTTAAGGTGACTGGCCTATGAAGAGGATGACCATGGAAGTGGACAGTCCTTAAAGATGCATTATTGTGTGTGGGTGGCCTTCTAAGAGACAACCCTGGGAATGGACAGACCTTTGGAAATGTCAATGTGGCTTATGAAGTGGAAAGCCACTTGAACATGTGACATGTTTTGATGACTGGCCCTTTAAGAGGCAGACCCTAGAAGTGGACAAACCCTTGAAGAGGTGACAAATTTAGGGAATTATGTCCTTTAAGAGGTTGACCAGGGTTGTGTACAAACCCTCGAAACAACAGCATTTTAAGTGTACTGGCCCTTTAAGAGGTGGACCTGGGAAGCTTACAGACCTTTAAAATTGGCAATACTTTAAGGTGACTGGCCTATGAAGAGGATGACCATGGAAGTGGACAGTCCTTAAAGATGCATTATTGTGTGTGGGTGGCCTTCTAAGAGACAACCCTGGGAATGGACAGACCTTTGGAAATGTCAATGTGGCTTATGAAGTGGAAAGCCACTTGAACATGTGACATGTTTTGATGACTGGCCCTTTAAGAGGCAGACCCTAGAAGTGGACAAACCCTTGAAGAGGTGACAAATTTAGGGAATTATGTCCTTTAAGAGGTTGACCAGGGTTGTGTACAAACCCTCGAAACAACAGCATTTTAAGTGTACTGGCCCTTTAAGAGGTGGACCTGGGAAGCTTACGGACCTTTAAAATTGGCAATACTTTAAGGTGACTGGCCTATGAAGAGGATGACCATGGAAGTGGACAGTCCTTAAAGATGCATTATTGTGTGTGGGTGGCCATCTAAGAGACAACCCTGGGAATGGACAGACCTTTGGAAATGTCAATGTGGCTTATGAAGTGGAAAGCCACTTGAACATGTGACATGTTTTGATGACTGGCCCTTTAAGAGGCAGACCCTAGAAGTGGACAAACCCTTGAAGAGGTGACAAATTTAGGGAATTATGTCCTTTAAGAGGTTGACCAGGGTTGTGTACAAACCCTCAAAACAACAGCATTTTAAGTGTACTGGCCCTTTAAGAGGTGGACCTGGGAAGCTTACGGACCTTTAAAATTGGCAATACTTTAAGGTGACTGGCCTATGAAGAGGATGACCATGGAAGTGGACAGTCCTTAAAGATGCATTATTGTGTGTGGGTGGCCTTCTAAGAGACACCCCTGGGAATGGACAGACCTTTGGAAATGTCAATGTGGCTTATGAAGTGGAAATCCACTTGAACATGTGACATGTTTTGATGACTGGCCCTTTAAGAGGCAGACCCTAGATATGGACAAACCCTTGAAGAGGTGACAAATTTAGGGAATTATGTCCTTTAAGAGGTTGACCAGGGTTGTGTACAAACCCTTGAAACAACAGTATTTTAAGTGTACTGGCCCTTTAAGAGGTGGACCTGGGAAGCTTACAGACCTTTAAAATTGGCAATACTTTAAGGTGACTGGCCTATGAAGAGGATGACCATGGAAGTGGACAGTCCTTAAAGATGCATTATTGTGTGTGGGTGGCCTTCTAAGAGACAACCCTGGGAATGGACAGACCTTTGGAAATGTCAATGTGGCTTATGAAGTGGAAAGCCACTTGAACATGTGACATGTTTTGCGGACTGGCCCTTTAAGAGGCAGACCCTAGAAGTGGACAAACCCTTGAAGAGGTGACAAATTTAGTGAATTATGTCCTTTAAGAGGTTGACCAGGGTTGTGTACAAACCCTCGAAACAACAGCATTTTAAGTGTACTGGCCCTTTAAGAGGTGGACCTGGGAAGCTTACGGACCTTTAAAATTGGCAATACTTTAAGGTGACTGGCCTATGAAGAGGATGACCATGGAAGTGGACAGTCCTTAAAGATGCATTATTGTGTGTGGGTGGCCTTCTAAGAGACAACCCTGGGAATGGACAGACCTTTGGAAATGTCAATGTGGCTTATGAAGTGGAAAGCCACTTGAACATGTGACATGTTTTGCGGACTGGCCCTTTAAGAGGCAGACCCTAGATATGGACAAACCCTTGAAGAGGTGACAAATTTAGGGAATTATGTCCTTTAAGAGGTTGACCAGGGTTGTGTACAAACCCTCGAAACAACAGCATTTTAAGTGTACTGGCACTTTAAGAGGTGGACCTGGGAAGCTTACAGACCTTTAAAATTGGCAATACTTTAAGGTGACTGGCCTATGAAGAGGATGACCATGGAAGTGGACAGTCCTTAAAGATGCATTATTGTGTGTGGGTGGCCTTCTAAGAGACAACCCTGGGAATGGACAGACCTTTGGAAATGTCAATGTGGCTTATGACGTGGAAAGCCACTTGAACATGTGACATGTTTTGCGGACTGGCCCTTTAAGAGGCAGACCCTAGAAGTGGACAAACCCTTGAAGAGGTGACAAATTTAGGGAATTATGTCCTTTAAGAGGTTGACCAGGGTTGTGTACAAACCCTCAAAACAACAGCATTTTAAGTGTACTGGCCCTTTAAGAGGTGGACCTGGGAAGCTTACGGACCTTAAAAATTGGCAATACTTTAAGGTGACTGGCCTATGAAGAGGATGACCATGGAAGTGGACAGTCCTTAAAGATGCATTATTGTGTGTGGGTGGCCTTCTAAGAGACAACCCTGGGAATGGACAGACCTTTGGAAATGTCAATGTGGCTTATGAAGTGGAAAGCCACTTGAACATGTGACATGTTTTGATGACTGGCCCTTTAAGAGGCAGACCCTAGAAGTGGACAAACCCTTGAAGAGGTGACAAATTTAGGGAATTATGTCCTTTAAGAGGTTGACCAGGGTTGTGTACAAACCCTTGAAACAACAGCATTTTAAGTGTACTGGCCCTTTAAGAGGTGGACCTGGGAAGCTTACAGACCTTTAAAATTGGCAATACTTTAAGGTGACTGGCCTATGAAGAGGATGACCATGGAAGTGGACAGTCCTTAAAGATGCATTATTGTGTGTGGGTGGCCTTCTAAGAGACAACCCTGGGAATGGACAGACCTTTGGAAATGTCAATGTGGCTTATGAAGTGGAAAGCCACTTGAACATGTGACATGTTTTGATGACTGGCCCTTTAAGAGGCAGACCCTAGAAGTGGACAAACCCTTGAAGAGGTGACAAATTTAGGGAATTATGTCCTTTAAGAGGTTGACCAGGGTTGTGTACAAACCCTTGAAACAACAGCATTTTAAGTGTACTGGCCCTTTAAGAGGTGGACCTGGGAAGCTTACAGACCTTTAAAATTGGCAATACTTTAAGGTGACTGGCCTATGAAGAGGATGACCATGGAAGTGGACAGTCCTTAAAGATGCATTATTGTGTGTGGGTGGCCTTCTAAGAGACAACCCTGGGAATGGACAGACCTTTGGAAATGTCAATGTGGCTTATGAAGTGGAAAGCCACTTGAACATGTGACATGTTTTGATGACTGGCCCTTTAAGAGGCAGACCCTAGATATGGACAAACCCTTGAAGAGGTGACAAATTTAGGGAATTATGTCCTTTAAGAGGTTGACCAGGGTTGTGTACAAACCCTCAAACAACAGCATTTTAAGTGTACTGGCCCTTTAAGAGGTGGACCTGGGAAGCTTACAGACCTTTAAAATTGGCAATACTTTAAGGTGACTGGCCTATGAAGAGGATGACCATGGAAGTGGACAGTCCTTAAAGATGCATTATTGTGTGTGGGTGGCCTTCTAAGAGACAACCCTGGGAATGGACAGACCTTTGGAAATGTCAATGTGGCTTATGACGTGGAAAGCCACTTGAACATGTGACATGTTTTGCGTACTGGCCCTTTAAGAGGCAGACCCTAGAAGTGGACAAACCCTTGAAGAGGTGACAAATTTAGGGAATTATGTCCTTTAAGAGGTTGACCAGGGTTGTGTACAAACCCTCAAAACAACAGCATTTTAAGTGTACTGGCCCTTTAAGAGGTGGACCTGGGAAGCTTACGGACCTTAAAAATTGGCAATACTTTAAGGTGACTGGCCTATGAAGAGGATGACCATGGAAGTGGACAGTCCTTAAAGATGCATTATTGTGTGTGGGTGGCCTTCTAAGAGACAACCCTGGGAATGGACAGACCTTTGGAAATGTCAATGTGGCTTATGAAGTGGAAAGCCACTTGAACATGTGACATGTTTTGATGACTGGCCCTTTAAGAGGCAGACCCTAGAAGTGGACAAACCCTTGAAGAGGTGACAAATTTAGGGAATTATGTCCTTTAAGAGGTTGACCAGGGTTGTGTACAAACCCTTGAAACAACAGCATTTTAAGTGTACTGGCCCTTTAAGAGGTGGACCAGGGAAGCTTACAGACCTTTAAAATTGGCAATACTTTAAGGTGACTGGCCTATGAAGAGGATGACCATGGAAGTGGACAGTCCTTAAAGATGCATTATTGTGTGTGGGTGGCCTTCTAAGAGACAACCCTGGGAATGGACAGACCTTTGGAAATGTCAATGTGGCTTATGAAGTGGAAAGCCACTTGAACATGTGACATGTTTTGATGACTGGCCCTTTAAGAGGCAGACCCTAGAAGTGGACAAACCCTTGAAGAGGTGACAAATTTAGGGAATTATGTCCTTTAAGAGGTTGACCAGGGTTGTGTACAAACCCTTGAAACAACAGCATTTTAAGTGTACTGGCCCTTTAAGAGGTGGACCTGGGAAGCTTACAGACCTTTAAAATTGGCAATACTTTAAGGTGACTGGCCTATGAAGAGGATGACCATGGAAGTGGACAGTCCTTAAAGATGCATTATTGTGTGTGGGTGGCCTTCTAAGAGACAACCCTGGGAATGGACAGACCTTTGGAAATGTCAATGTGGCTTATGAAGTGGAAAGCCACTTGAACATGTGACATGTTTTGATGACTGGCCCTTTAAGAGGCAGACCCTAGAAGTGGACAAACCCTTGAAGAGGTGACAAATTTAGGGAATTATGTCCTTTAAGAGGTTGACCAGGGTTGTGTACAAACCCTCGAAACAACAGCATTTTAAGTGTACTGGCCCTTTAAGAGGTGGACCTGGGAAGCTTACAGACCTTTAAAATTGGCAATACTTTAAGGTGACTGGCCTATGAAGAGGATGACCATGGAAGTGGACAGTCCTTAAAGATGCATTATTGTGTGTGGGTGGCCTTCTAAGAGACAACCCTGGGAATGGACAGACCTTTGGAAATGTCAATGTGGCTTATGAAGTGGAAAGCCACTTGAACATGTGACATGTTTTGATGACTGGCCCTTTAAGAGGCAGACCCTAGAAGTGGACAAACCCTTGAAGAGGTGACAAATTTAGGGAATTATGTCCTTTAAGAGGTTGACCAGGGTTGTGTACAAACCCTCGAAACAACAGCATTTTAAGTGTACTGGCCCTTTAAGAGGTGGACCTGGGAAGCTTACGGACCTTTAAAATTGGCAATACTTTAAGGTGACTGGCCTATGAAGAGGATGACCATGGAAGTGGACAGTCCTTAAAGATGCATTATTGTGTGTGGGTGGCCATCTAAGAGACAACCCTGGGAATGGACAGACCTTTGGAAATGTCAATGTGGCTTATGAAGTGGAAAGCCACTTGAACATGTGACATGTTTTGATGACTGGCCCTTTAAGAGGCAGACCCTAGAAGTGGACAAACCCTTGAAGAGGTGACAAATTTAGGGAATTATGTCCTTTAAGAGGTTGACCAGGGTTGTGTACAAACCCTCAAAACAACAGCATTTTAAGTGTACTGGCCCTTTAAGAGGTGGACCTGGGAAGCTTACGGACCTTTAAAATTGGCAATACTTTAAGGTGACTGGCCTATGAAGAGGATGACCATGGAAGTGGACAGTCCTTAAAGATGCATTATTGTGTGTGGGTGGCCTTCTAAGAGACACCCCTGGGAATGGACAGACCTTTGGAAATGTCAATGTGGCTTATGAAGTGGAAATCCACTTGAACATGTGACATGTTTTGATGACTGGCCCTTTAAGAGGCAGACCCTAGATATGGACAAACCCTTGAAGAGGTGACAAATTTAGGGAATTATGTCCTTTAAGAGGTTGACCAGGGTTGTGTACAAACCCTTGAAACAACAGTATTTTAAGTGTACTGGCCCTTTAAGAGGTGGACCTGGGAAGCTTACAGACCTTTAAAATTGGCAATACTTTAAGGTGACTGGCCTATGAAGAGGATGACCATGGAAGTGGACAGTCCTTAAAGATGCATTATTGTGTGTGGGTGGCCTTCTAAGAGACAACCCTGGGAATGGACAGACCTTTGGAAATGTCAATGTGGCTTATGAAGTGGAAAGCCACTTGAACATGTGACATGTTTTGCGGACTGGCCCTTTAAGAGGCAGACCCTAGAAGTGGACAAACCCTTGAAGAGGTGACAAATTTAGTGAATTATGTCCTTTAAGAGGTTGACCAGGGTTGTGTACAAACCCTCGAAACAACAGCATTTTAAGTGTACTGGCCCTTTAAGAGGTGGACCTGGGAAGCTTACGGACCTTTAAAATTGGCAATACTTTAAGGTGACTGGCCTATGAAGAGGATGACCATGGAAGTGGACAGTCCTTAAAGATGCATTATTGTGTGTGGGTGGCCTTCTAAGAGACAACCCTGGGAATGGACAGACCTTTGGAAATGTCAATGTGGCTTATGAAGTGGAAAGCCACTTGAACATGTGACATGTTTTGCGGACTGGCCCTTTAAGAGGCAGACCCTAGAAGTGGACAAACCCTTTAAGAGGTGACAAATTTAGGGAATTATGTCCTTTAAGAGGTTGACCAGGGTTGTGTACAAACCCTCGAAAAAACAGCATTTTAAGTGTACTGGCCCTTTAAGAGGTGGACCTGGGAAGCTTACGGACCTTTAAAATTGGCAATACTTTAAGGTGACTGGCCTATGAAGAGGATGACCATGGAAGTGGACAGTCCTTAAAGATGCATTATTGTGTGTGGGTGGCCTTCTAAGAGACAACCCTGGGAATGGACAGACCTTTGGAAATGTCAATGTGGCTTATGAAGTGGAAAGCCACTTGAACATGTGACATGTTTTGCGGACTGGCCCTTTAAGAGGCAGACCCTAGAAGTGGACAAACCCTTGAAGAGGTGACAAATTTAGGGAATTATGTCCTTTAAGAGGTTGACCAGGGTTGTGTACAAACCCTCGAAACAACAGCATTTTAAGTGTACTGGCCCTTTAAGAGGTGGACCTGGGAAGCTTACAGACCTTTAAAATTGGCAATACTTTAAGGTGACTGGCCTATGAAGAGGATGACCATGGAAGTGGACAGTCCTTAAAGATGCATTATTGTGTGTGGGTGGCCTTCTAAGAGACAACCCTGGGAATGGACAGACCTTTGGAAATGTCAATGTGGCTTATGAAGTGGAAATCCACTTGAACATGTGACGTGTTTTGATGACTGGCCCTTTAAGAGGCAGACCCTAGATATGGACAAACCCTTGAAGAGGTGACAAATTTAGGGAATTATGTCCTTTAAGAGGTTGACCAGGGTTGTGTACAAACCCTTGAAACAACAGTATTTTAAGTGTACTGGCCCTTTAAGAGGTGGACCTGGGAAGCTTACAGACCTTTAAAATTGGCAATACTTTAAGGTGACTGGCCTATGAAGAGGATGACCATGGAAGTGGACAGTCCTTAAAGATGCATTATTGTGTGTGGGTGGCCTTCTAAGAGACAACCCTGGGAATGGACAGACCTTTGGAAATGTCAATGTGGCTTATGACGTGGAAAGCCACTTGAACATGTGACATGTTTTGCGGACTGGCCCTTTAAGAGGCAGACCCTAGAAGTGGACAAACCCTTGAAGAGGTGACAAATTTAGGGAATTATGTCCTTTAAGAGGTTGACCAGGGTTGTGTACAAACCCTCAAAACAACAGCATTTTAAGTGTACTGGCCCTTTAAGAGGTGGACCTGGGAAGCTTACGGACCTTAAAAATTGGCAATACTTTAAGGTGACTGGCCTATGAAGAGGATGACCATGGAAGTGGACAGTCCTTAAAGATGCATTATTGTGTGTGGGTGGCCTTCTAAGAGACAACCCTGGGAATGGACAGACCTTTGGAAATGTCAATGTGGCTTATGAAGTGGAAAGACACTTGAACATGTGACATGTTTTGATGACTGGCCCTTTAAGAGGCAGACCCTAGAAGTGGACAAACCCTTGAAGAGGTGACAAATTTAGGGAATTATGTCCTTTAAGAGGTTGACCAGGGTTGTGTACAAACCCTTGAAACAACAGCATTTTAAGTGTACTGGCCCTTTAAGAGGTGGACCTGGGAAGCTTACAGACCTTTAAAATTGGCAATACTTTAAGGTGACTGGCCTATGAAGAGGATGACCATGGAAGTGGACAGTCCTTAAAGATGCATTATTGTGTGTGGGTGGCCTTCTAAGAGACAACCCTGGGAATGGACAGACCTTTGGAAATGTCAATGTGGCTTATGAAGTGGAAAGCCACTTGAACATGTGACATGTTTTGATGACTGGCCCTTTAAGAGGCAGACCCTAGAAGTGGACAAACCCTTGAAGAGGTGACAAATTTAGGGAATTATGTCCTTTAAGAGGTTGACCAGGGTTGTGTACAAACCCTTGAAACAACAGCATTTTAAGTGTACTGGCCCTTTAAGAGGTGGACCTGGGAAGCTTACAGACCTTTAAAATTGGCAATACTTTAAGGTGACTGGCCTATGAAGAGGATGACCATGGAAGTGGACAGTCCTTAAAGATGCATTATTGTGTGTGGGTGGCCTTCTAAGAGACAACCCTGGGAATGGACAGACCTTTGGAAATGTCAATGTGGCTTATGAAGTGGAAAGCCACTTGAACATGTGACATGTTTTGATGACTGGCCCTTTAAGAGGCAGACCCTAGAAGTGGACAAACCCTTGAAGAGGTGACAAATTTAGGGAATTATGTCCTTTAAGAGGTTGACCAGGGTTGTGTACAAACCCTTGAAACAACAGCATTTTAAGTGTACTGGCCCTTTAAGAGGTGGACCTGGGAAGCTTACAGACCTTTAAAATTGGCAATACTTTAAGGTGACTGGCCTATGAAGAGGATGACCATGGAAGTGGACAGTCCTTAAAGATGCATTATTGTGTGTGGGTGGCCTTCTAAGAGACAACCCTGGGAATGGACAGACCTTTGGAAATGTCAATGTGGCTTATGAAGTGGAAAGCCACTTGAACATGTGACATGTTTTGATGACTGGCCCTTTAAGAGGCAGACCCTAGAAGTGGACAAACCCTTGAAGAGGTGACAAATTTAGGGAATTATGTCCTTTAAGAGGTTGACCAGGGTTGTGTACAAACCCTTGAAACAACAGCATTTTAAGTGTACTGGCCCTTTAAGAGGTGGACCTGGGAAGCTTACAGACCTTTAAAATTGGCAATACTTTAAGGTGACTGGCCTATGAAGAGGATGACCATGGAAGTGGACAGTCCTTAAAGATGCATTATTGTGTGTGGGTGGCCTTCTAAGAGACAACCCTGGGAATGGACAGACCTTTGGAAATGTCAATGTGGCTTATGAAGTGGAAAGCCACTTGAACATGTGACATGTTTTGATGACTGGCCCTTTAAGAGGCAGACCCTAGAAGTGGACAAACCCTTGAAGAGGTGACAAATTTAGGGAATTATGTCCTTTAAGAGGTTGACCAGGGTTGTGTACAAACCCTTGAAACAACAGCATTTTAAGTGTACTGGCCCTTTAAGAGGTGGACCTGGGAAGCTTACAGACCTTTAAAATTGGCAATACTTTAAGGTGACTGGCCTATGAAGAGGATGACCATGGAAGTGGACAGTCCTTAAAGATGCATTATTGTGTGTGGGTGGCCTTCTAAGAGACAACCCTGGGAATGGACAGACCTTTGGAAATGTCAATGTGGCTTATGAAGTGGAAAGCCACTTGAACATGTGACATGTTTTGATGACTGGCCCTTTAAGAGGCAGACCCTAGAAGTGGACAAACCCTTGAAGAGGTGACAAATTTAGGGAATTATGTCCTTTAAGAGGTTGACCAGGGTTGTGTACAAACCCTCGAAACAACAGCATTTTAAGTGTACTGGCCCTTTAAGAGGTGGACCTGGGAAGCTTACAGACCTTTAAAATTGGCAATACTTTAAGGTGACTGGCCTATGAAGAGGATGACCATGGAAGTGGACAGTCCTTAAAGATGCATTATTGTGTGTGGGTGGCCTTCTAAGAGACAACCCTGGGAATGGACAGACCTTTGGAAATGTCAATGTGGCTTATGAAGTGGAAAGCCACTTGAACATGTGACATGTTTTGATGACTGGCCCTTTAAGAGGCAGACCCTAGAAGTGGACAAACCCTTGAAGAGGTGACAAATTTAGGGAATTATGTCCTTTAAGAGGTTGACCAGGGTTGTGTACAAACCCTCGAAACAACAGCATTTTAAGTGTACTGGCCCTTTAAGAGGTGGACCTGGGAAGCTTACGGACCTTTAAAATTGGCAATACTTTAAGGTGACTGGCCTATGAAGAGGATGACCATGGAAGTGGACAGTCCTTAAAGATGCATTATTGTGTGTGGGTGGCCATCTAAGAGACAACCCTGGGAATGGACAGACCTTTGGAAATGTCAATGTGGCTTATGAAGTGGAAAGCCACTTGAACATGTGACATGTTTTGATGACTGGCCCTTTAAGAGGCAGACCCTAGAAGTGGACAAACCCTTGAAGAGGTGACAAATTTAGGGAATTATGTCCTTTAAGAGGTTGACCAGGGTTGTGTACAAACCCTCAAAACAACAGCATTTTAAGTGTACTGGCCCTTTAAGAGGTGGACCTGGGAAGCTTACGGACCTTTAAAATTGGCAATACTTTAAGGTGACTGGCCTATGAAGAGGATGACCATGGAAGTGGACAGTCCTTAAAGATGCATTATTGTGTGTGGGTGGCCTTCTAAGAGACACCCCTGGGAATGGACAGACCTTTGGAAATGTCAATGTGGCTTATGAAGTGGAAATCCACTTGAACATGTGACATGTTTTGATGACTGGCCCTTTAAGAGGCAGACCCTAGATATGGACAAACCCTTGAAGAGGTGACAAATTTAGGGAATTATGTCCTTTAAGAGGTTGACCAGGGTTGTGTACAAACCCTCGAAACAACAGCATTTTAAGTGTACTGGCCCTTTAAGAGGTGGACCTGGGAAGCTTACAGACCTTTAAAATTGGCAATACTTTAAGGTGACTGGCCTATGAAGAGGATGACCATGGAAGTGGACAGTCCTTAAAGATGCATTATTGTGTGTGGGTGGCCTTCTAAGAGACAACCCTGGGAATGGACAGACCTTTGGAAATGTCAATGTGGCTTATGAAGTGGAAAGCCACTTGAACATGTGACATGTTTTGATGACTGGCCCTTTAAGAGGCAGACCCTAGAAGTGGACAAACCCTTGAAGAGGTGACAAATTTAGGGAATTATGTCCTTTAAGAGGTTGACCAGGGTTGTGTACAAACCCTCGAAACAACAGCATTTTAAGTGTACTGGCCCTTTAAGAGGTGGACCTGGGAAGCTTACGGACCTTTAAAATTGGCAATACTTTAAGGTGACTGGCCTATGAAGAGGATGACCATGGAAGTGGACAGTCCTTAAAGATGCATTATTGTGTGTGGGTGGCCATCTAAGAGACAACCCTGGGAATGGACAGACCTTTGGAAATGTCAATGTGGCTTATGAAGTGGAAAGCCACTTGAACATGTGACATGTTTTGATGACTGGCCCTTTAAGAGGCAGACCCTAGAAGTGGACAAACCCTTGAAGAGGTGACAAATTTAGGGAATTATGTCCTTTAAGAGGTTGACCAGGGTTGTGTACAAACCCTCAAAACAACAGCATTTTAAGTGTACTGGCCCTTTAAGAGGTGGACCTGGGAAGCTTACGGACCTTTAAAATTGGCAATACTTTAAGGTGACTGGCCTATGAAGAGGATGACCATGGAAGTGGACAGTCCTTAAAGATGCATTATTGTGTGTGGGTGGCCTTCTAAGAGACACCCCTGGGAATGGACAGACCTTTGGAAATGTCAATGTGGCTTATGAAGTGGAAATCCACTTGAACATGTGACATGTTTTGATGACTGGCCCTTTAAGAGGCAGACCCTAGATATGGACAAACCCTTGAAGAGGTGACAAATTTAGGGAATTATGTCCTTTAAGAGGTTGACCAGGGTTGTGTACAAACCCTTGAAACAACAGTATTTTAAGTGTACTGGTCCTTTAAGAGGTGGACCTGGGAAGCTTACAGACCTTTAAAATTGGCAATACTTTAAGGTGACTGGCCTATGAAGAGGATGACCATGGAAGTGGACAGTCCTTAAAGATGCATTATTGTGTGTGGGTGGCCTTCTAAGAGACAACCCTGGGAATGGACAGACCTTTGGAAATGTCAATGTGGCTTATGAAGTGGAAAGCCACTTGAACATGTGACATGTTTTGCGGACTGGCCCTTTAAGAGGCAGACCCTAGAAGTGGACAAACCCTTGAAGAGGTGACAAATTTAGTGAATTATGTCCTTTAAGAGGTTGACCAGGGTTGTGTACAAACCCTCGAAACAACAGCATTTTAAGTGTACTGGCCCTTTAAGAGGTGGACCTGGGAAGCTTACGGACCTTTAAAATTGGCAATACTTTAAGGTGACTGGCCTATGAAGAGGATGACCATGGAAGTGGACAGTCCTTAAAGATGCATTATTGTGTGTGGGTGGCCTTCTAAGAGACAACCCTGGGAATGGACAGACCTTTGGAAATGTCAATGTGGCTTATGAAGTGGAAAGCCACTTGAACATGTGACATGTTTTGCGGACTGGCCCTTTAAGAGGCAGACCCTAGAAGTGGACAAACCCTTTAAGAGGTGACAAATTTAGGGAATTATGTCCTTTAAGAGGTTGACCAGGGTTGTGTACAAACCCTCGAAAAAACAGCATTTTAAGTGTACTGGCCCTTTAAGAGGTGGACCTGGGAAGCTTACGGACCTTTAAAATTGGCAATACTTTAAGGTGACTGGCCTATGAAGAGGATGACCATGGAAGTGGACAGTCCTTAAAGATGCATTATTGTGTGTGGGTGGCCTTCTAAGAGACAACCCTGGGAATGGACAGACCTTTGGAAATGTCAATGTGGCTTATGAAGTGGAAAGCCACTTGAACATGTGACATGTTTTGCGGACTGGCCCTTTAAGAGGCAGACCCTAGAAGTGGACAAACCCTTGAAGAGGTGACAAATTTAGGGAATTATGTCCTTTAAGAGGTTGACCAGGGTTGTGTACAAACCCTCGAAACAACAGCATTTTAAGTGTACTGGCCCTTTAAGAGGTGGACCTGGGAAGCTTACAGACCTTTAAAATTGGCAATACTTTAAGGTGACTGGCCTATGAAGAGGATGACCATGGAAGTGGACAGTCCTTAAAGATGCATTATTGTGTGTGGGTGGCCTTCTAAGAGACAACCCTGGGAATGGACAGACCTTTGGAAATGTCAATGTGGCTTATGAAGTGGAAATCCACTTGAACATGTGACGTGTTTTGATGACTGGCCCTTTAAGAGGCAGACCCTAGATATGGACAAACCCTTGAAGAGGTGACAAATTTAGGGAATTATGTCCTTTAAGAGGTTGACCAGGGTTGTGTACAAACCCTTGAAACAACAGTATTTTAAGTGTACTGGCCCTTTAAGAGGTGGACCTGGGAAGCTTACAGACCTTTAAAATTGGCAATACTTTAAGGTGACTGGCCTATGAAGAGGATGACCATGGAAGTGGACAGTCCTTAAAGATGCATTATTGTGTGTGGGTGGCCTTCTAAGAGACAACCCTGGGAATGGACAGACCTTTGGAAATGTCAATGTGGCTTATGACGTGGAAAGCCACTTGAACATGTGACATGTTTTGCGGACTGGCCCTTTAAGAGGCAGACCCTAGAAGTGGACAAACCCTTGAAGAGGTGACAAATTTAGGGAATTATGTCCTTTAAGAGGTTGACCAGGGTTGTGTACAAACCCTCAAAACAACAGCATTTTAAGTGTACTGGCCCTTTAAGAGGTGGACCTGGGAAGCTTACGGACCTTAAAAATTGGCAATACTTTAAGGTGACTGGCCTATGAAGAGGATGACCATGGAAGTGGACAGTCCTTAAAGATGCATTATTGTGTGTGGGTGGCCTTCTAAGAGACAACCCTGGGAATGGACAGACCTTTGGAAATGTCAATGTGGCTTATGAAGTGGAAAGCCACTTGAACATGTGACATGTTTTGATGACTGGCCCTTTAAGAGGCAGACCCTAGAAGTGGACAAACCCTTGAAGAGGTGACAAATTTAGGGAATTATGTCCTTTAAGAGGTTGACCAGGGTTGTGTACAAACCCTTGAAACAACAGCATTTTAAGTGTACTGGCCCTTTAAGAGGTGGACCTGGGAAGCTTACAGACCTTTAAAATTGGCAATACTTTAAGGTGACTGGCCTATGAAGAGGATGACCATGGAAGTGGACAGTCCTTAAAGATGCATTATTGTGTGTGGGTGGCCTTCTAAGAGACAACCCTGGGAATGGACAGACCTTTGGAAATGTCAATGTGGCTTATGAAGTGGAAAGCCACTTGAACATGTGACATGTTTTGATGACTGGCCCTTTAAGAGGCAGACCCTAGAAGTGGACAAACCCTTGAAGAGGTGACAAATTTAGGGAATTATGTCCTTTAAGAGGTTGACCAGGGTTGTGTACAAACCCTTGAAACAACAGCATTTTAAGTGTACTGGCCCTTTAAGAGGTGGACCTGGGAAGCTTACAGACCTTTAAAATTGGCAATACTTTAAGGTGACTGGCCTATGAAGAGGATGACCATGGAAGTGGACAGTCCTTAAAGATGCATTATTGTGTGTGGGTGGCCTTCTAAGAGACAACCCTGGGAATGGACAGACCTTTGGAAATGTCAATGTGGCTTATGAAGTGGAAAGCCACTTGAACATGTGACATGTTTTGATGACTGGCCCTTTAAGAGGCAGACCCTAGAAGTGGACAAACCCTTGAAGAGGTGACAAATTTAGGGAATTATGTCCTTTAAGAGGTTGACCAGGGTTGTGTACAAACCCTTGAAACAACAGCATTTTAAGTGTACTGGCCCTTTAAGAGGTGGACCTGGGAAGCTTACAGACCTTTAAAATTGGCAATACTTTAAGGTGACTGGCCTATGAAGAGGATGACCATGGAAGTGGACAGTCCTTAAAGATGCATTATTGTGTGTGGGTGGCCTTCTAAGAGACAACCCTGGGAATGGACAGACCTTTGGAAATGTCAATGTGGCTTATGAAGTGGAAAGCCACTTGAACATGTGACATGTTTTGATGACTGGCCCTTTAAGAGGCAGACCCTAGAAGTGGACAAACCCTTGAAGAGGTGACAAATTTAGGGAATTATGTCCTTTAAGAGGTTGACCAGGGTTGTGTACAAACCCTTGAAACAACAGCATTTTAAGTGTACTGGCCCTTTAAGAGGTGGACCTGGGAAGCTTACAGACCTTTAAAATTGGCAATACTTTAAGGTGACTGGCCTATGAAGAGGATGACCATGGAAGTGGACAGTCCTTAAAGATGCATTATTGTGTGTGGGTGGCCTTCTAAGAGACAACCCTGGGAATGGACAGACCTTTGGAAATGTCAATGTGGCTTATGAAGTGGAAAGCCACTTGAACATGTGACATGTTTTGATGACTGGCCCTTTAAGAGGCAGACCCTAGAAGTGGACAAACCCTTGAAGAGGTGACAAATTTAGGGAATTATGTCCTTTAAGAGGTTGACCAGGGTTGTGTACAAACCCTTGAAACAACAGCATTTTAAGTGTACTGGCCCTTTAAGAGGTGGACCTGGGAAGCTTACAGACCTTTAAAATTGGCAATACTTTAAGGTGACTGGCCTATGAAGAGGATGACCATGGAAGTGGACAGTCCTTAAAGATGCATTATTGTGTGTGGGTGGCCTTCTAAGAGACAACCCTGGGAATGGACAGACCTTTGGAAATGTCAATGTGGCTTATGAAGTGGAAAGCCACTTGAACATGTGACATGTTTTGATGACTGGCCCTTTAAGAGGCAGACCCTAGAAGTGGACAAACCCTTGAAGAGGTGACAAATTTAGGGAATTATGTCCTTTAAGAGGTTGACCAGGGTTGTGTACAAACCCTCGAAACAACAGCATTTTAAGTGTACTGGCCCTTTAAGAGGTGGACCTGGGAAGCTTACAGACCTTTAAAATTGGCAATACTTTAAGGTGACTGGCCTATGAAGAGGATGACCATGGAAGTGGACAGTCCTTAAAGATGCATTATTGTGTGTGGGTGGCCTTCTAAGAGACAACCCTGGGAATGGACAGACCTTTGGAAATGTCAATGTGGCTTATGAAGTGGAAAGCCACTTGAACATGTGACATGTTTTGATGACTGGCCCTTTAAGAGGCAGACCCTAGAAGTGGACAAACCCTTGAAGAGGTGACAAATTTAGGGAATTATGTCCTTTAAGAGGTTGACCAGGGTTGTGTACAAACCCTCGAAACAACAGCATTTTAAGTGTACTGGCCCTTTAAGAGGTGGACCTGGGAAGCTTACGGACCTTTAAAATTGGCAATACTTTAAGGTGACTGGCCTATGAAGAGGATGACCATGGAAGTGGACAGTCCTTAAAGATGCATTATTGTGTGTGGGTGGCCATCTAAGAGACAACCCTGGGAATGGACAGACCTTTGGAAATGTCAATGTGGCTTATGAAGTGGAAAGCCACTTGAACATGTGACATGTTTTGATGACTGGCCCTTTAAGAGGCAGACCCTAGAAGTGGACAAACCCTTGAAGAGGTGACAAATTTAGGGAATTATGTCCTTTAAGAGGTTGACCAGGGTTGTGTACAAACCCTCAAAACAACAGCATTTTAAGTGTACTGGCCCTTTAAGAGGTGGACCTGGGAAGCTTACGGACCTTTAAAATTGGCAATACTTTAAGGTGACTGGCCTATGAAGAGGATGACCATGGAAGTGGACAGTCCTTAAAGATGCATTATTGTGTGTGGGTGGCCTTCTAAGAGACACCCCTGGGAATGGACAGACCTTTGGAAATGTCAATGTGGCTTATGAAGTGGAAATCCACTTGAACATGTGACATGTTTTGATGACTGGCCCTTTAAGAGGCAGACCCTAGATATGGACAAACCCTTGAAGAGGTGACAAATTTAGGGAATTATGTCCTTTAAGAGGTTGACCAGGGTTGTGTACAAACCCTTGAAACAACAGTATTTTAAGTGTACTGGCCCTTTAAGAGGTGGACCTGGATAGCTTACAGACCTTTAAAATTGGCAATACTTTAAGGTGACTGGCCTATGAAGAGGATGACCATGGAAGTGGACAGTCCTTAAAGATGCATTATTGTGTGTGGGTGGCCTTCTAAGAGACAACCCTGGGAATGGACAGACCTTTGGAAATGTCAATGTGGCTTATGAAGTGGAAAGCCACTTGAACATGTGACATGTTTTGCGGACTGGCCCTTTAAGAGGCAGACCCTAGAAGTGGACAAACCCTTGAAGAGGTGACAAATTTAGGGAATTATGTCCTTTAAGAGGTTGACCAGGGTTGTGTACAAACCCTCGAAACAACAGCATTTTAAGTGTACTGGCCCTTTAAGAGGTGGACCTGGGAAGCTTACGGACCTTTAAAATTGGCAATACTTTAAGGTGACTGGCCTATGAAGAGGATGACCATGGAAGTGGACAGTCCTTAAAGATGCATTATTGTGTGTGGGTGGCCTTCTAAGAGACAACCCTGGGAATGGACAGACCTTTGGAAATGTCAATGTGGCTTATGAAGTGGAAAGCCACTTGAACATGTGACATGTTTTGCGGACTGGCCCTTTAAGAGGCAGACCCTAGAAGTGGACAAACCCTTTAAGAGGTGACAAATTTAGGGAATTATGTCCTTTAAGAGGTTGACCAGGGTTGTGTACAAACCCTCGAAAAAACAGCATTTTAAGTGTACTGGCCCTTTAAGAGGTGGACCTGGGAAGCTTACGGACCTTTAAAATTGGCAATACTTTAAGGTGACTGGCCTATGAAGAGGATGACCATGGAAGTGGACAGTCCTTAAAGATGCATTATTGTGTGTGGGTGGCCTTCTAAGAGACAACCCTGGGAATGGACAGACCTTTGGAAATGTCAATGTGGCTTATGAAGTGGAAAGCCACTTGAACATGTGACATGTTTTGCGGACTGGCCCTTTAAGAGGCAGACCCTAGAAGTGGACACACCCTTGAAGAGGTGACAAATTTAGGGAATTATGTCCTTTAAGAGGTTGACCAGGGTTGTGTACAAACCCTCAAAACAACAGCATTTTAAGTGTACTGGCCCTTTAAGAGGTGGACCTGGGAAGCTTACGGACCTTTAAAATTGGCAATACTTTAAGGTGACTGGCCTATGAAGAGGATGACCATGGAAGTGGACAGTCCTTAAAGATGCATTATTGTGTGTGGGTGGCCATCTAAGAGACAACCCTGGGAATGGACAGACCTTTGGAAATGTCAATGTGGCTTATGAAGTGGAAAGCCACTTGAACATGTGACATGTTTTGATGACTGGCCCTTTAAGAGGCAGACCCTAGAAGTGGACAAACCCTTGAAGAGGTGACAAATTTAGGGAATTATGTCCTTTAAGAGGTTGACCAGGGTTGTGTACAAACCCTCAAAACAACAGCATTTTAAGTGTACTGGCCCTTTAAGAGGTGGACCTGGGAAGCTTACGGACCTTTAAAATTGGCAATACTTTAAGGTGACTGGCCTATGAAGAGGATGACCATGGAAGTGGACAGTCCTTAAAGATGCATTATTGTGTGTGGGTGGCCTTCTAAGAGACAACCCTGGGAATGGACAGACCTTTGGAAATGTCAATGTGGCTTATGAAGTGGAAAGCCACTTGAACATGTGACATGTTTTGCGGACTGGCCCTTTAAGAGGCAGACCCTAGAAGTGGACAAACCCTTGAAGAGGTGACAAATTTAGGGAATTATGTCCTTTAAGAGGTTGACCAGGGTTGTGTACAAACCCTCGAAACAACAGCATTTTAAGTGTACTGGCCCTTTAAGAGGTGGACCTGGGAAGCTTACAGACCTTTAAAATTGGCAATACTTTAAGGTGACTGGCCTATGAAGAGGATGACCATGGAAGTGGACAGTCCTTAAAGATGCATTATTGTGTGTGGGTGGCCTTCTAAGAGACAACCCTGGGAATGGACAGACCTTTGGAAATGTCAATGTGGCTTATGAAGTGGAAATCCACTTGAACATGTGACATGTTTTGATGACTGGCCCTTTAAGAGGCAGACCCTAGATATGGACAAACCCTTGAAGAGGTGACAAATTTAGGGAATTATGTCCTTTAAGAGGTTGACCAGGGTTGTGTACAAACCCTTGAAACAACAGTATTTTAAGTGTACTGGCCCTTTAAGAGGTGGACCTGGGAAGCTTACAGACCTTTAAAATTGGCAATACTTTAAGGTGACTGGCCTATGAAGAGGATGACCATGGAAGTGGACAGTCCTTAAAGATGCATTATTGTGTGTGGGTGGCCTTCTAAGAGACAACCCTGGGAATGGACAGACCTTTGGAAATGTCAATGTGGCTTATGACGTGGAAAGCCACTTGAACATGTGACATGTTTTGCGGACTGGCCCTTTAAGAGGCAGACCCTAGAAGTGGACAAACCCTTGAAGAGGTGACAAATTTAGGGAATTATGTCCTTTAAGAGGTTGACCAGGGTTGTGTACAAACCCTCAAAACAACAGCATTTTAAGTGTACTGGCCCTTTAAGAGGTGGACCTGGGAAGCTTACGGACCTTAAAAATTGGCAATACTTTAAGGTGACTGGCCTATGAAGAGGATGACCATGGAAGTGGACAGTCCTTAAAGATGCATTATTGTGTGTGGGTGGCCTTCTAAGAGACAACCCTGGGAATGGACAGACCTTTGGAAATGTCAATGTGGCTTATGAAGTGGAAAGCCACTTGAACATGTGACATGTTTTGATGACTGGCCCTTTAAGAGGCAGACCCTAGAAGTGGACAAACCCTTGAAGAGGTGACAAATTTAGGGAATTATGTCCTTTAAGAGGTTGACCAGGGTTGTGTACAAACCCTTGAAACAACAGCATTTTAAGTGTACTGGCCCTTTAAGAGGTGGACCTGGGAAGCTTACGGACCTTTAAAATTGGCAATACTTTAAGGTGACTGGCCTATGAAGAGGATGACCATGGAAGTGGACAGTCCTTAAAGATGCATTATTGTGTGTGGGTGGCCATCTAAGAGACAACCCTGGGAATGGACAGACCTTTGGAAATGTCAATGTGGCTTATGAAGTGGAAAGCCACTTGAACATGTGACATGTTTTGATGACTGGCCCTTTAAGAGGCAGACCCTAGAAGTGGACAAACCCTTGAAGAGGTGACAAATTTAGGGAATTATGTCCTTTAAGAGGTTGACCAGGGTTGTGTACAAACCCTCGAAACAACAGCATTTTAAGTGTACTGGCCCTTTAAGAGGTGGACCTGGGAAGCTTACAGACCTTTAAAATTGGCAATACTTTAAGGTGACTGGCCTATGAAGAGGATGACCATGGAAGTGGACAGTCCTTAAAGATGCATTATTGTGTGTGGGTGGCCTTCTAAGAGACAACCCTGGGAATGGACAGACCTTTGGAAATGTCAATGTGGCTTATGACGTGGAAAGCCACTTGAACATGTGACATGTTTTGCGGACTGGCCCTTTAAGAGGCAGACCCTAGAAGTGGACAAACCCTTGAAGAGGTGACAAATTTAGGGAATTATGTCCTTTAAGAGGTTGACCAGGGTTGTGTACAAACCCTCAAAACAACAGCATTTTAAGTGTACTGGCCCTTTAAGAGGTGGACCTGGGAAGCTTACGGACCTTAAAAATTGGCAATACTTTAAGGTGACTGGCCTATGAAGAGGATGACCATGGAAGTGGACAGTCCTTAAAGATGCATTATTGTGTGTGGGTGGCCTTCTAAGAGACAACCCTGGGAATGGACAGACCTTTGGAAATGTCAATGTGGCTTATGAAGTGGAAAGCCACTTGAACATGTGACATGTTTTGATGACTGGCCCTTTAAGAGGCAGACCCTAGAAGTGGACAAACCCTTGAAGAGGTGACAAATTTAGGGAATTATGTCCTTTAAGAGGTTGACCAGGGTTGTGTACAAACCCTTGAAACAACAGCATTTTAAGTGTACTGGCCCTTTAAGAGGTGGACCTGGGAAGCTTACAGACCTTTAAAATTGGCAATACTTTAAGGTGACTGGCCTATGAAGAGGATGACCATGGAAGTGGACAGTCCTTAAAGATGCATTATTGTGTGTGGGTGGCCTTCTAAGAGACAACCCTGGGAATGGACAGACCTTTGGAAATGTCAATGTGGCTTATGAAGTGGAAAGCCACTTGAACATGTGACATGTTTTGATGACTGGCCCTTTAAGAGGCAGACCCTAGAAGTGGACAAACCCTTGAAGAGGTGACAAATTTAGGGAATTATGTCCTTTAAGAGGTTGACCAGGGTTGTGTACAAACCCTTGAAACAACAGCATTTTAAGTGTACTGGCCCTTTAAGAGGTGGACCTGGGAAGCTTACAGACCTTTAAAATTGGCAATACTTTAAGGTGACTGGCCTATGAAGAGGATGACCATGGAAGTGGACAGTCCTTAAAGATGCATTATTGTGTGTGGGTGGCCTTCTAAGAGACAACCCTGGGAATGGACAGACCTTTGGAAATGTCAATGTGGCTTATGAAGTGGAAAGCCACTTGAACATGTGACATGTTTTGATGACTGGCCCTTTAAGAGGCAGACCCTAGAAGTGGACAAACCCTTGAAGAGGTGACAAATTTAGGGAATTATGTCCTTTAAGAGGTTGACCAGGGTTGTGTACAAACCCTTGAAACAACAGCATTTTAAGTGTACTGGCCCTTTAAGAGGTGGACCTGGGAAGCTTACAGACCTTTAAAATTGGCAATACTTTAAGGTGACTGGCCTATGAAGAGGATGACCATGGAAGTGGACAGTCCTTAAAGATGCATTATTGTGTGTGGGTGGCCTTCTAAGAGACAACCCTGGGAATGGACAGACCTTTGGAAATGTCAATGTGGCTTATGAAGTGGAAAGCCACTTGAACATGTGACATGTTTTGATGACTGGCCCTTTAAGAGGCAGACCCTAGAAGTGGACAAACCCTTGAAGAGGTGACAAATTTAGGGAATTATGTCCTTTAAGAGGTTGACCAGGGTTGTGTACAAACCCTTGAAACAACAGCATTTTAAGTGTACTGGCCCTTTAAGAGGTGGACCTGGGAAGCTTACAGACCTTTAAAATTGGCAATACTTTAAGGTGACTGGCCTATGAAGAGGATGACCATGGAAGTGGACAGTCCTTAAAGATGCATTATTGTGTGTGGGTGGCCTTCTAAGAGACAACCCTGGGAATGGACAGACCTTTGGAAATGTCAATGTGGCTTATGAAGTGGAAAGCCACTTGAACATGTGACATGTTTTGATGACTGGCCCTTTAAGAGGCAGACCCTAGAAGTGGACAAACCCTTGAAGAGGTGACAAATTTAGGGAATTATGTCCTTTAAGAGGTTGACCAGGGTTGTGTACAAACCCTTGAAACAACAGCATTTTAAGTGTACTGGCCCTTTAAGAGGTGGACCTGGGAAGCTTACAGACCTTTAAAATTGGCAATACTTTAAGGTGACTGGCCTATGAAGAGGATGACCATGGAAGTGGACAGTCCTTAAAGATGCATTATTGTGTGTGGGTGGCCTTCTAAGAGACAACCCTGGGAATGGACAGACCTTTGGAAATGTCAATGTGGCTTATGAAGTGGAAAGCCACTTGAACATGTGACATGTTTTGATGACTGGCCCTTTAAGAGGCAGACCCTAGAAGTGGACAAACCCTTGAAGAGGTGACAAATTTAGGGAATTATGTCCTTTAAGAGGTTGACCAGGGTTGTGTACAAACCCTCGAAACAACAGCATTTTAAGTGTACTGGCCCTTTAAGAGGTGGACCTGGGAAGCTTACAGACCTTTAAAATTGGCAATACTTTAAGGTGACTGGCCTATGAAGAGGATGACCATGGAAGTGGACAGTCCTTAAAGATGCATTATTGTGTGTGGGTGGCCTTCTAAGAGACAACCCTGGGAATGGACAGACCTTTGGAAATGTCAATGTGGCTTATGAAGTGGAAAGCCACTTGAACATGTGACATGTTTTGATGACTGGCCCTTTAAGAGGCAGACCCTAGAAGTGGACAAACCCTTGAAGAGGTGACAAATTTAGGGAATTATGTCCTTTAAGAGGTTGACCAGGGTTGTGTACAAACCCTCGAAACAACAGCATTTTAAGTGTACTGGCCCTTTAAGAGGTGGACCTGGGAAGCTTACGGACCTTTAAAATTGGCAATACTTTAAGGTGACTGGCCTATGAAGAGGATGACCATGGAAGTGGACAGTCCTTAAAGATGCATTATTGTGTGTGGGTGGCCATCTAAGAGACAACCCTGGGAATGGACAGACCTTTGGAAATGTCAATGTGGCTTATGAAGTGGAAAGCCACTTGAACATGTGACATGTTTTGATGACTGGCCCTTTAAGAGGCAGACCCTAGAAGTGGACAAACCCTTGAAGAGGTGACAAATTTAGGGAATTATGTCCTTTAAGAGGTTGACCAGGGTTGTGTACAAACCCTCAAAACAACAGCATTTTAAGTGTACTGGCCCTTTAAGAGGTGGACCTGGGAAGCTTACGGACCTTTAAAATTGGCAATACTTTAAGGTGACTGGCCTATGAAGAGGATGACCATGGAAGTGGACAGTCCTTAAAGATGCATTATTGTGTGTGGGTGGCCTTCTAAGAGACACCCCTGGGAATGGACAGACCTTTGGAAATGTCAATGTGGCTTATGAAGTGGAAATCCACTTGAACATGTGACATGTTTTGATGACTGGCCCTTTAAGAGGCAGACCCTAGATATGGACAAACCCTTGAAGAGGTGACAAATTTAGGGAATTATGTCCTTTAAGAGGTTGACCAGGGTTGTGTACAAACCCTTGAAACAACAGTATTTTAAGTGTACTGGCCCTTTAAGAGGTGGACCTGGATAGCTTACAGACCTTTAAAATTGGCAATACTTTAAGGTGACTGGCCTATGAAGAGGATGACCATGGAAGTGGACAGTCCTTAAAGATGCATTATTGTGTGTGGGTGGCCTTCTAAGAGACAACCCTGGGAATGGACAGACCTTTGGAAATGTCAATGTGGCTTATGAAGTGGAAAGCCACTTGAACATGTGACATGTTTTGCGGACTGGCCCTTTAAGAGGCAGACCCTAGAAGTGGACAAACCCTTGAAGAGGTGACAAATTTAGGGAATTATGTCCTTTAAGAGGTTGACCAGGGTTGTGTACAAACCCTCGAAACAACAGCATTTTAAGTGTACTGGCCCTTTAAGAGGTGGACCTGGGAAGCTTACGGACCTTTAAAATTGGCAATACTTTAAGGTGACTGGCCTATGAAGAGGATGACCATGGAAGTGGACAGTCCTTAAAGATGCATTATTGTGTGTGGGTGGCCTTCTAAGAGACAACCCTGGGAATGGACAGACCTTTGGAAATGTCAATGTGGCTTATGAAGTGGAAAGCCACTTGAACATGTGACATGTTTTGCGGACTGGCCCTTTAAGAGGCAGACCCTAGAAGTGGACAAACCCTTTAAGAGGTGACAAATTTAGGGAATTATGTCCTTTAAGAGGTTGACCAGGGTTGTGTACAAACCCTCGAAAAAACAGCATTTTAAGTGTACTGGCCCTTTAAGAGGTGGACCTGGGAAGCTTACGGACCTTTAAAATTGGCAATACTTTAAGGTGACTGGCCTATGAAGAGGATGACCATGGAAGTGGACAGTCCTTAAAGATGCATTATTGTGTGTGGGTGGCCTTCTAAGAGACAACCCTGGGAATGGACAGACCTTTGGAAATGTCAATGTGGCTTATGAAGTGGAAAGCCACTTGAACATGTGACATGTTTTGCGGACTGGCCCTTTAAGAGGCAGACCCTAGAAGTGGACACACCCTTGAAGAGGTGACAAATTTAGGGAATTATGTCCTTTAAGAGGTTGACCAGGGTTGTGTACAAACCCTCAAAACAACAGCATTTTAAGTGTACTGGCCCTTTAAGAGGTGGACCTGGGAAGCTTACGGACCTTTAAAATTGGCAATACTTTAAGGTGACTGGCCTATGAAGAGGATGACCATGGAAGTGGACAGTCCTTAAAGATGCATTATTGTGTGTGGGTGGCCTTCTAAGAGACAACCCTGGGAATGGACAGACCTTTGGAAATGTCAATGTGGCTTATGAAGTGGAAAGCCACTTGAACATGTGACATGTTTTGATGACTGGCCCTTTAAGAGGCAGACCCTAGAAGTGGACAAACCCTTGAAGAGGTGACAAATTTAGGGAATTATGTCCTTTAAGAGGTTGACCAGGGTTGTGTACAAACCCTTGAAACAACAGCATTTTAAGTGTACTGGCCCTTTAAGAGGTGGACCTGGGAAGCTTACAGACCTTTAAAATTGGCAATACTTTAAGGTGACTGGCCTATGAAGAGGATGACCATGGAAGTGGACAGTCCTTAAAGATGCATTATTGTGTGTGGGTGGCCTTCTAAGAGACAACCCTGGGAATGGACAGACCTTTGGAAATGTCAATGTGGCTTATGAAGTGGAAAGCCACTTGAACATGTGACATGTTTTGATGACTGGCCCTTTAAGAGGCAGACCCTAGAAGTGGACAAACCCTTGAAGAGGTGACAAATTTAGGGAATTATGTCCTTTAAGAGGTTGACCAGGGTTGTGTACAAACCCTTGAAACAACAGCATTTTAAGTGTACTGGCCCTTTAAGAGGTGGACCTGGGAAGCTTACAGACCTTTAAAATTGGCAATACTTTAAGGTGACTGGCCTATGAAGAGGATGACCATGGAAGTGGACAGTCCTTAAAGATGCATTATTGTGTGTGGGTGGCCTTCTAAGAGACAACCCTGGGAATGGACAGACCTTTGGAAATGTCAATGTGGCTTATGAAGTGGAAAGCCACTTGAACATGTGACATGTTTTGATGACTGGCCCTTTAAGAGGCAGACCCTAGAAGTGGACAAACCCTTGAAGAGGTGACAAATTTAGGGAATTATGTCCTTTAAGAGGTTGACCAGGGTTGTGTACAAACCCTTGAAACAACAGCATTTTAAGTGTACTGGCCCTTTAAGAGGTGGACCTGGGAAGCTTACAGACCTTTAAAATTGGCAATACTTTAAGGTGACTGGCCTATGAAGAGGATGACCATGGAAGTGGACAGTCCTTAAAGATGCATTATTGTGTGTGGGTGGCCTTCTAAGAGACAACCCTGGGAATGGACAGACCTTTGGAAATGTCAATGTGGCTTATGAAGTGGAAAGCCACTTGAACATGTGACATGTTTTGATGACTGGCCCTTTAAGAGGCAGACCCTAGAAGTGGACAAACCCTTGAAGAGGTGACAAATTTAGGGAATTATGTCCTTTAAGAGGTTGACCAGGGTTGTGTACAAACCCTTGAAACAACAGCATTTTAAGTGTACTGGCCCTTTAAGAGGTGGACCTGGGAAGCTTACAGACCTTTAAAATTGGCAATACTTTAAGGTGACTGGCCTATGAAGAGGATGACCATGGAAGTGGACAGTCCTTAAAGATGCATTATTGTGTGTGGGTGGCCTTCTAAGAGACAACCCTGGGAATGGACAGACCTTTGGAAATGTCAATGTGGCTTATGAAGTGGAAAGCCACTTGAACATGTGACATGTTTTGATGACTGGCCCTTTAAGAGGCAGACCCTAGAAGTGGACAAACCCTTGAAGAGGTGACAAATTTAGGGAATTATGTCCTTTAAGAGGTTGACCAGGGTTGTGTACAAACCTTTGAAACAACAGCATTTTAAGTGTACTGGCCCTTTAAGAGGTGGACCTGGGAAGCTTACAGACCTTTAAAATTGGCAATACTTTAAGGTGACTGGCCTATGAAGAGGATGACCATGGAAGTGGACAGTCCTTAAAGATGCATTATTGTGTGTGGGTGGCCTTCTAAGAGACAACCCTGGGAATGGACAGACCTTTGGAAATGTCAATGTGGCTTATGAAGTGGAAAGCCACTTGAACATGTGACATGTTTTGATGACTGGCCCTTTAAGAGGCAGACCCTAGAAGTGGACAAACCCTTGAAGAGGTGACAAATTTAGGGAATTATGTCCTTTAAGAGGTTGACCAGGGTTGTGTACAAACCCTCGAAACAACAGCATTTTAAGTGTACTGGCCCTTTAAGAGGTGGACCTGGGAAGCTTACAGACCTTTAAAATTGGCAATACTTTAAGGTGACTGGCCTATGAAGAGGATGACCATGGAAGTGGACAGTCCTTAAAGATGCATTATTGTGTGTGGGTGGCCTTCTAAGAGACAACCCTGGGAATGGACAGACCTTTGGAAATGTCAATGTGGCTTATGAAGTGGAAAGCCACTTGAACATGTGACATGTTTTGATGACTGGCCCTTTAAGAGGCAGACCCTAGAAGTGGACAAACCCTTGAAGAGGTGACAAATTTAGGGAATTATGTCCTTTAAGAGGTTGACCAGGGTTGTGTACAAACCCTCGAAACAACAGCATTTTAAGTGTACTGGCCCTTTAAGAGGTGGACCTGGGAAGCTTACGGACCTTTAAAATTGGCAATACTTTAAGGTGACTGGCCTATGAAGAGGATGACCATGGAAGTGGACAGTCCTTAAAGATGCATTATTGTGTGTGGGTGGCCATCTAAGAGACAACCCTGGGAATGGACAGACCTTTGGAAATGTCAATGTGGCTTATGAAGTGGAAAGCCACTTGAACATGTGACATGTTTTGATGACTGGCCCTTTAAGAGGCAGACCCTAGAAGTGGACAAACCCTTGAAGAGGTGACAAATTTAGGGAATTATGTCCTTTAAGAGGTTGACCAGGGTTGTGTACAAACCCTCAAAACAACAGCATTTTAAGTGTACTGGCCCTTTAAGAGGTGGACCTGGGAAGCTTACGGACCTTTAAAATTGGCAATACTTTAAGGTGACTGGCCTATGAAGAGGATGACCATGGAAGTGGACAGTCCTTAAAGATGCATTATTGTGTGTGGGTGGCCTTCTAAGAGACACCCCTGGGAATGGACAGACCTTTGGAAATGTCAATGTGGCTTATGAAGTGGAAATCCACTTGAACATGTGACATGTTTTGATGACTGGCCCTTTAAGAGGCAGACCCTAGATATGGACAAACCCTTGAAGAGGTGACAAATTTAGGGAATTATGTCCTTTAAGAGGTTGACCAGGGTTGTGTACAAACCCTTGAAACAACAGTATTTTAAGTGTACTGGCCCTTTAAGAGGTGGACCTGGATAGCTTACAGACCTTTAAAATTGGCAATACTTTAAGGTGACTGGCCTATGAAGAGGATGACCATGGAAGTGGACAGTCCTTAAAGATGCATTATTGTGTGTGGGTGGCCTTCTAAGAGACAACCCTGGGAATGGACAGACCTTTGGAAATGTCAATGTGGCTTATGAAGTGGAAAGCCACTTGAACATGTGACATGTTTTGCGGACTGGCCCTTTAAGAGGCAGACCCTAGAAGTGGACAAACCCTTGAAGAGGTGACAAATTTAGGGAATTATGTCCTTTAAGAGGTTGACCAGGGTTGTGTACAAACCCTCGAAACAACAGCATTTTAAGTGTACTGGCCCTTTAAGAGGTGGACCTGGGAAGCTTACGGACCTTTAAAATTGGCAATACTTTAAGGTGACTGGCCTATGAAGAGGATGACCATGGAAGTGGACAGTCCTTAAAGATGCATTATTGTGTGTGGGTGGCCTTCTAAGAGACAACCCTGGGAATGGACAGACCTTTGGAAATGTCAATGTGGCTTATGAAGTGGAAAGCCACTTGAACATGTGACATGTTTTGCGGACTGGCCCTTTAAGAGGCAGACCCTAGAAGTGGACAAACCCTTTAAGAGGTGACAAATTTAGGGAATTATGTCCTTTAAGAGGTTGACCAGGGTTGTGTACAAACCCTCGAAAAAACAGCATTTTAAGTGTACTGGCCCTTTAAGAGGTGGACCTGGGAAGCTTACGGACCTTTAAAATTGGCAATACTTTAAGGTGACTGGCCTATGAAGAGGATGACCATGGAAGTGGACAGTCCTTAAAGATGCATTATTGTGTGTGGGTGGCCTTCTAAGAGACAACCCTGGGAATGGACAGACCTTTGGAAATGTCAATGTGGCTTATGAAGTGGAAAGCCACTTGAACATGTGACATGTTTTGCGGACTGGCCCTTTAAGAGGCAGACCCTAGAAGTGGACACACCCTTGAAGAGGTGACAAATTTAGGGAATTATGTCCTTTAAGAGGTTGACCAGGGTTGTGTACAAACCCTCAAAACAACAGCATTTTAAGTGTACTGGCCCTTTAAGAGGTGGACCTGGGAAGCTTACGGACCTTTAAAATTGGCAATACTTTAAGGTGACTGGCCTATGAAGAGGATGACCATGGAAGTGGACAGTCCTTAAAGATGCATTATTGTGTGTGGGTGGCCATCTAAGAGACAACCCTGGGAATGGACAGACCTTTGGAAATGTCAATGTGGCTTATGAAGTGGAAAGCCACTTGAACATGTGACATGTTTTGATGACTGGCCCTTTAAGAGGCAGACCCTAGAAGTGGACAAACCCTTGAAGAGGTGACAAATTTAGGGAATTATGTCCTTTAAGAGGTTGACCAGGGTTGTGTACAAACCCTCAAAACAACAGCATTTTAAGTGTACTGGCCCTTTAAGAGGTGGACCTGGGAAGCTTACGGACCTTTAAAATTGGCAATACTTTAAGGTGACTGGCCTATGAAGAGGATGACCATGGAAGTGGACAGTCCTTAAAGATGCATTATTGTGTGTGGGTGGCCTTCTAAGAGACAACCCTGGGAATGGACAGACCTTTGGAAATGTCAATGTGGCTTATGAAGTGGAAAGCCACTTGAACATGTGACATGTTTTGCGGACTGGCCCTTTAAGAGGCAGACCCTAGAAGTGGACAAACCCTTGAAGAGGTGACAAATTTAGGGAATTATGTCCTTTAAGAGGTTGACCAGGGTTGTGTACAAACCCTCGAAACAACAGCATTTTAAGTGTACTGGCCCTTTAAGAGGTGGACCTGGGAAGCTTACAGACCTTTAAAATTGGCAATACTTTAAGGTGACTGGCCTATGAAGAGGATGACCATGGAAGTGGACAGTCCTTAAAGATGCATTATTGTGTGTGGGTGGCCTTCTAAGAGACAACCCTGGGAATGGACAGACCTTTGGAAATGTCAATGTGGCTTATGAAGTGGAAATCCACTTGAACATGTGACATGTTTTGATGACTGGCCCTTTAAGAGGCAGACCCTAGATATGGACAAACCCTTGAAGAGGTGACAAATTTAGGGAATTATGTCCTTTAAGAGGTTGACCAGGGTTGTGTACAAACCCTTGAAACAACAGTATTTTAAGTGTACTGGCCCTTTAAGAGGTGGACCTGGGAAGCTTACAGACCTTTAAAATTGGCAATACTTTAAGGTGACTGGCCTATGAAGAGGATGACCATGGAAGTGGACAGTCCTTAAAGATGCATTATTGTGTGTGGGTGGCCTTCTAAGAGACAACCCTGGGAATGGACAGACCTTTGGAAATGTCAATGTGGCTTATGACGTGGAAAGCCACTTGAACATGTGACATGTTTTGCGGACTGGCCCTTTAAGAGGCAGACCCTAGAAGTGGACAAACCCTTGAAGAGGTGACAAATTTAGGGAATTATGTCCTTTAAGAGGTTGACCAGGGTTGTGTACAAACCCTCAAAACAACAGCATTTTAAGTGTACTGGCCCTTTAAGAGGTGGACCTGGGAAGCTTACGGACCTTAAAAATTGGCAATACTTTAAGGTGACTGGCCTATGAAGAGGATGACCATGGAAGTGGACAGTCCTTAAAGATGCATTATTGTGTGTGGGTGGCCTTCTAAGAGACAACCCTGGGAATGGACAGACCTTTGGAAATGTCAATGTGGCTTATGAAGTGGAAAGCCACTTGAACATGTGACATGTTTTGATGACTGGCCCTTTAAGAGGCAGACCCTAGAAGTGGACAAACCCTTGAAGAGGTGACAAATTTAGGGAATTATGTCCTTTAAGAGGTTGACCAGGGTTGTGTACAAACCCTTGAAACAACAGCATTTTAAGTGTACTGGCCCTTTAAGAGGTGGACCTGGGAAGCTTACGGACCTTTAAAATTGGCAATACTTTAAGGTGACTGGCCTATGAAGAGGATGACCATGGAAGTGGACAGTCCTTAAAGATGCATTATTGTGTGTGGGTGGCCATCTAAGAGACAACCCTGGGAATGGACAGACCTTTGGAAATGTCAATGTGGCTTATGAAGTGGAAAGCCACTTGAACATGTGACATGTTTTGATGACTGGCCCTTTAAGAGGCAGACCCTAGAAGTGGACAAACCCTTGAAGAGGTGACAAATTTAGGGAATTATGTCCTTTAAGAGGTTGACCAGGGTTGTGTACAAACCCTCGAAACAACAGCATTTTAAGTGTACTGGCCCTTTAAGAGGTGGACCTGGGAAGCTTACAGACCTTTAAAATTGGCAATACTTTAAGGTGACTGGCCTATGAAGAGGATGACCATGGAAGTGGACAGTCCTTAAAGATGCATTATTGTGTGTGGGTGGCCTTCTAAGAGACAACCCTGGGAATGGACAGACCTTTGGAAATGTCAATGTGGCTTATGAAGTGGAAAGCCACTTGAACATGTGACATGTTTTGATGACTGGCCCTTTAAGAGGCAGACCCTAGAAGTGGACAAACCCTTGAAGAGGTGACAAATTTAGGGAATTATGTCCTTTAAGAGGTTGACCAGGGTTGTGTACAAACCCTCGAAACAACAGCATTTTAAGTGTACTGGCCCTTTAAGAGGTGGACCTGGGAAGCTTACAGACCTTTAAAATTGGCAATACTTTAAGGTGACTGGCCTATGAAGAGGATGACCATGGAAGTGGACAGTCCTTAAAGATGCATTATTGTGTGTGGGTGGCCTTCTAAGAGACAACCCTGGGAATGGACAGACCTTTGGAAATGTCAATGTGGCTTATGAAGTGGAAATCCACTTGAACATGTGACATGTTTTGATGACTGGCCCTTTAAGAGGCAGACCCTAGATATGGACAAACCCTTGAAGAGGTGACAAATTTAGGGAATTATGTCCTTTAAGAGGTTGACCAGGGTTGTGTACAAACCCTTGAAACAACAGTATTTTAAGTGTACTGGCCCTTTAAGAGGTGGACCTGGGAAGCTTACAGACCTTTAAAATTGGCAATACTTTAAGGTGACTGGCCTATGAAGAGGATGACCATGGAAGTGGACAGTCCTTAAAGATGCATTATTGTGTGTGGGTGGCCTTCTAAGAGACAACCCTGGGAATGGACAGACCTTTGGAAATGTCAATGTGGCTTATGAAGTGGAAAGCCACTTGAACATGTGACATGTTTTGCGGACTGGCCCTTTAAGAGGCAGACCCTAGAAGTGGACAAACCCTTGAAGAGGTGACAAATTTAGGGAATTATGTCCTTTAAGAGGTTGACCAGGGTTGTGTACAAACCCTTGAAACAACAGCATTTTAAGTGTACTGGCCCTTTAAGAGGTGGACCTGGGAAGCTTACAGACCTTTAAAATTGGCAATACTTTAAGGTGACTGGCCTATGAAGAGGATGACCATGGAAGTGGACAGTCCTTAAAGATGCATTATTGTGTGTGGGTGGCCTTCTAAGAGACAACCCTGGGAATGGACAGACCTTTGGAAATGTCAATGTGGCTTATGAAGTGGAAAGCCACTTGAACATGTGACATGTTTTGCGGACTGGCCCTTTAAGAGGCAGACCCTAGAAGTGGACAAACCCTTGAAGAGGTGACAAATTTAGGGAATTATGTCCTTTAAGAGGTTGACCAGGGTTGTGTACAAACCCTCGAAACAACAGCATTTTAAGTGTACTGGCCCTTTAAGAGGTGGACCTGGGAAGCTTACAGACCTTTAAAATTGGCAATACTTTAAGGTGACTGGCCTATGAAGAGGATGACCATGGAAGTGGACAGTCCTTAAAGATGCATTATTGTGTGTGGGTGGCCTTCTAAGAGACAACCCTGGGAATGGACAGACCTTTGGAAATGTCAATGTGGCTTATGAAGTGGAAATCCACTTGAACATGTGACATGTTTTGATGACTGGCCCTTTAAGAGGCAGACCCTAGATATGGACAAACCCTTGAAGAGGTGACAAATTTAGGGAATTATGTCCTTTAAGAGGTTGACCAGGGTTGTGTACAAACCCTTGAAACAACAGTATTTTAAGTGTACTGGCCCTTTAAGAGGTGGACCTGGGAAGCTTACAGACCTTTAAAATTGGCAATACTTTAAGGTGACTGGCCTATGAAGAGGATGACCATGGAAGTGGACAGTCCTTAAAGATGCATTATTGTGTGTGGGTGGCCTTCTAAGAGACAACCCTGGGAATGGACAGACCTTTGGAAATGTCAATGTGGCTTATGACGTGGAAAGCCACTTGAACATGTGACATGTTTTGCGGACTGGCCCTTTAAGAGGCAGACCCTAGAAGTGGACAAACCCTTGAAGAGGTGACAAATTTAGGGAATTATGTCCTTTAAGAGGTTGACCAGGGTTGTGTACAAACCCTCAAAACAACAGCATTTTAAGTGTACTGGCCCTTTAAGAGGTGGACCTGGGAAGCTTACGGACCTTAAAAATTGGCAATACTTTAAGGTGACTGGCCTATGAAGAGGATGACCATGGAAGTGGACAGTCCTTAAAGATGCATTATTGTGTGTGGGTGGCCTTCTAAGAGACAACCCTGGGAATGGACAGACCTTTGGAAATGTCAATGTGGCTTATGAAGTGGAAAGCCACTTGAACATGTGACATGTTTTGATGACTGGCCCTTTAAGAGGCAGACCCTAGAAGTGGACAAACCCTTGAAGAGGTGACAAATTTAGGGAATTATGTCCTTTAAGAGGTTGACCAGGGTTGTGTACAAACCCTTGAAACAACAGCATTTTAAGTGTACTGGCCCTTTAAGAGGTGGACCTGGGAAGCTTACAGACCTTTAAAATTGGCAATACTTTAAGGTGACTGGCCTATGAAGAGGATGACCATGGAAGTGGACAGTCCTTAAAGATGCATTATTGTGTGTGGGTGGCCTTCTAAGAGACAACCCTGGGAATGGACAGACCTTTGGAAATGTCAATGTGGCTTATGAAGTGGAAAGCCACTTGAACATGTGACATGTTTTGATGACTGGCCCTTTAAGAGGCAGACCCTAGATATGGTCAAACCCTTGAAGAGGTGACAAATTTAGGGAATTATGTCCTTTAAGAGGTTGACCAGGGTTGTGTACAAACCCTTGAAACAACAGTATTTTAAGTGTACTGGCCCTTTAAGAGGTGGACCTGGGAAGCTTACAGACCTTTAAAATTGGCAATACTTTAAGGTGACTGGCCTATGAAGAGGATGACCATGGAAGTGGACAGTCCTTAAAGATGCATTATTGTGTGTGGGTGGCCTTCTAAGAGACAACCCTGGGAATGGACAGACCTTTGGAAATGTCAATGTGGCTTATGACGTGGAAAGCCACTTGAACATGTGACATGTTTTGCGGACTGGCCCTTTAAGAGGCAGACCCTAGAAGTGGACAAACCCTTGAAGAGGTGACAAATTTAGGGAATTATGTCCTTTAAGAGGTTGACCAGGGTTGTGTACAAACCCTCAAAACAACAGCATTTTAAGTGTACTGGCCCTTTAAGAGGTGGACCTGGGAAGCTTACGGACCTTAAAAATTGGCAATACTTTAAGGTGACTGGCCTATGAAGAGGATGACCATGGAAGTGGACAGTCCTTAAAGATGCATTATTGTGTGTGGGTGGCCTTCTAAGAGACAACCCTGGGAATGGACAGACCTTTGGAAATGTCAATGTGGCTTATGAAGTGGAAAGCCACTTGAACATGTGACATGTTTTGATGACTGGCCCTTTAAGAGGCAGACCCTAGAAGTGGACAAACCCTTGAAGAGGTGACAAATTTAGGGAATTATGTCCTTTAAGAGGTTGACCAGGGTTGTGTACAAACCCTTGAAACAACAGCATTTTAAGTGTACTGGCCCTTTAAGAGGTGGACCTGGGAAGCTTACAGACCTTTAAAATTGGCAATACTTTAAGGTGACTGGCCTATGAAGAGGATGACCATGGAAGTGGACAGTCCTTAAAGATGCATTATTGTGTGTGGGTGGCCTTCTAAGAGACAACCCTGGGAATGGACAGACCTTTGGAAATGTCAATGTGGCTTATGAAGTGGAAAGCCACTTGAACATGTGACATGTTTTGATGACTGGCCCTTTAAGAGGCAGACCCTAGAAGTGGACAAACCCTTGAAGAGGTGACAAATTTAGGGAATTATGTCCTTTAAGAGGTTGACCAGGGTTGTGTACAAACCCTTGAAACAACAGCATTATAAGTGTACTGGCCCTTTAAGAGGTGGACCTGGGAAGCTTACAGACCTTTAAAATTGGCAATACTTTAAGGTGACTGGCCTATGAAGAGGATGACCATGGAAGTGGACAGTCCTTAAAGATGCATTATTGTGTGTGGGTGGCCTTCTAAGAGACAACCCTGGGAATGGACAGACCTTTGGAAATGTCAATGTGGCTTATGAAGTGGAAAGCCACTTGAACATGTGACATGTTTTGATGACTGGCCCTTTAAGAGGCAGACCCTAGAAGTGGACAAACCCTTGAAGAGGTGACAAATTTAGGGAATTATGTCCTTTAAGAGGTTGACCAGGGTTGTGTACAAACCCTCGAAACAACAGCATTTTAAGTGTACTGGCCCTTTAAGAGGTGGACCTGGGAAGCTTACAGACCTTTAAAATTGGCAATACTTTAAGGTGACTGGCCTATGAAGAGGATGACCATGGAAGTGGACAGTCCTTAAAGATGCATTATTGTGTGTGGGTGGCCTTCTAAGAGACAACCCTGGGAATGGACAGACCTTTGGAAATGTCAATGTGGCTTATGAAGTGGAAAGCCACTTGAACATGTGACATGTTTTGATGACTGGCCCTTTAAGAGGCAGACCCTAGAAGTGGACAAACCCTTGAAGAGGTGACAAATTTAGGGAATTATGTCCTTTAAGAGGTTGACCAGGGTTGTGTACAAACCCTCGAAACAACAGCATTTTAAGTGTACTGGCCCTTTAAGAGGTGGACCTGGGAAGCTTACGGACCTTTAAAATTGGCAATACTTTAAGGTGACTGGCCTATGAAGAGGATGACCATGGAAGTGGACAGTCCTTAAAGATGCATTATTGTGTGTGGGTGGCCATCTAAGAGACAACCCTGGGAATGGACAGACCTTTGGAAATGTCAATGTGGCTTATGAAGTGGAAAGCCACTTGAACATGTGACATGTTTTGATGACTGGCCCTTTAAGAGGCAGACCCTAGAAGTGGACAAACCCTTGAAGAGGTGACAAATTTAGGGAATTATGTCCTTTAAGAGGTTGACCAGGGTTGTGTACAAACCCTTGAAACAACAGTATTTTAAGTGTACTGGCCCTTTAAGAGGTGGACCTGGGAAGCTTACAGACCTTTAAAATTGGCAATACTTTAAGGTGACTGGCCTATGAAGAGGATGACCATGGAAGTGGACAGTCCTTAAAGATGCATTATTGTGTGTGGGTGGCCTTCTAAGAGACAACCCTGGGAATGGACAGACCTTTGGAAATGTCAATGTGGCTTATGAAGTGGAAAGCCACTTGAACATGTGACATGTTTTGCGGACTGGCCCTTTAAGAGGCAGACCCTAGAAGTGGACAAACCCTTGAAGAGGTGACAAATTTAGGGAATTATGTCCTTTAAGAGGTTGACCAGGGTTGTGTACAAACCCTCGAAACAACAGCATTTTAAGTGTACTGGCCCTTAAAGAGGTGGACCTGGGAAGCTTACGGACCTTTAAAATTGGCAATACTTTAAGGTGACTGGCCTATGAAGAGGATGACCATGGAAGTGGACATTCCTTAAAGATGCATTATTGTGTGTGGGTGGCCTTCTAAGAGACAACCCTGGGAATGGACAGACCTTTGGAAATGTCAATGTGGCTTATGAAGTGGAAAGCCACTTGAACATGTGACATGTTTTGCGGACTGGCCCTTTAAGAGGCAGACCCTAGAAGTGGACACACCCTTGAAGAGGTGACAAATTTAGGGAATTATGTCCTTTAAGAGGTTGACCAGGGTTGTGTACAAACCCTCAAAACAACAGCATTTTAAGTGTACTGGCCCTTTAAGAGGTGGACCTGGGAAGCTTACGGACCTTTAAAATTGGCAATACTTTAAGGTGACTGGCCTATGAAGAGGATGACCATGGAAGTGGACAGTCCTTAAAGATGCATTATTGTGTGTGGGTGGCCATCTAAGAGACAACCCTGGGAATGGACAGACCTTTGGAAATGTCAATGTGGCTTATGAAGTGGAAAGCCACTTGAACATGTGACATGTTTTGATGACTGGCCCTTTAAGAGGCAGACCCTAGAAGTGGACAAACCCTTGAAGAGGTGACAAATTTAGGGAATTATGTCCTTTAAGAGGTTGACCAGGGTTGTGTACAAACCCTCAAAACAACAGCATTTTAAGTGTACTGGCCCTTTAAGAGGTGGACCTGGGAAGCTTACGGACCTTTAAAATTGGCAATACTTTAAGGTGACTGGCCTATGAAGAGGATGACCATGGAAGTGGACAGTCCTTAAAGATGCATTATTGTGTGTGGGTGGCCTTCTAAGAGACAACCCTGGGAATGGACAGACCTTTGGAAATGTCAATGTGGCTTATGAAGTGGAAAGCCACTTGAACATGTGACATGTTTTGCGGACTGGCCCTTTAAGAGGCAGACCCTAGAAGTGGACAAACCCTTGAAGAGGTGACAAATTTAGGGAATTATGTCCTTTAAGAGGTTGACCAGGGTTGTGTACAAACCCTCGAAACAACAGCATTTTAAGTGTACTGGCCCTTTAAGAGGTGGACCTGGGAAGCTTACAGACCTTTAAAATTGGCAATACTTTAAGGTGACTGGCCTATGAAGAGGATGACCATGGAAGTGGACAGTCCTTAAAGATGCATTATTGTGTGTGGGTGGCCTTCTAAGAGACAACCCTGGGAATGGACAGACCTTTGGAAATGTCAATGTGGCTTATGAAGTGGAAAGCCACTTGAACATGTGACATGTTTTGATGACTGGCCCTTTAAGAGGCAGACCCTAGAAGTGGACAAACCCTTGAAGAGGTGACAAATTTAGGGAATTATGTCCTTTAAGAGGTTGACCAGGGTTGTGTACAAACCCTTGAAACAACAGCATTTTAAGTGTACTGGCCCTTTAAGAGGTGGACCTGGGAAGCTTACGGACCCTTAAAATTGGCAATACTTTAAGGTGACTGGCCTATGAAGAGGATGACCATGGAAGTGGACAGTCCTTAAAGATGCATTATTGTGTGTGGGTGGCCATCTAAGAGACAACCCTGGGAATGGACAGACCTTTGGAAATGTCAATGTGGCTTATGAAGTGGAAAGCCACTTGAACATGTGACATGTTTTGATGACTGGCCCTTTAAGAGGCAGACCCTAGAAGTGGACAAACCCTTGAAGAGGTGACAAATTTAGGGAATTATGTCCTTTAAGAGGTTGACCAGGGTTGTGTACAAACCCTCAAAACAACAGCATTTTAAGTGTACTGGCCCTTTAAGAGGTGGACCTGGGAAGCTTACGGACCTTTAAAATTGGCAATACTTTAAGGTGACTGGCCTATGAAGAGGATGACCATGGAAGTGGACAGTCCTTAAAGATGCATTATTGTGTGTGGGTGGCCTTCTAAGAGACAACCCTGGGAATGGACAGACCTTTGGAAATGTCAATGTGGCTTATGAAGTGGAAAGCCACTTGAACATGTGACATGTTTTGCGGACTGGCCCTTTAAGAGGCAGACCCTAGAAGTGGACAAACCCTTGAAGAGGTGACAAATTTAGGGAATTATGTCCTTTAAGAGGTTGACCAGGGTTGTGTACAAACCCTCGAAACAACAGCATTTTAAGTGTACTGGCCCTTTAAGAGGTGGACCTGGGAAGCTTACAGACCTTTAAAATTGGCAATACTTTAAGGTGACTGGCCTATGAAGAGGATGACCATGGAAGTGGACAGTCCTTAAAGATGCATTATTGTGTGTGGGTGGCCTTCTAAGAGACAACCCTGGGAATGGACAGACCTTTGGAAATGTCAATGTGGCTTATGAAGTGGAAATCCACTTGAACATGTGACATGTTTTGATGACTGGCCCTTTAAGAGGCAGACCCTAGATATGGACAAACCCTTGAAGAGGTGACAAATTTAGGGAATTATGTCCTTTAAGAGGTTGACCAGGGTTGTGTACAAACCCTTGAAACAACAGTATTTTAAGTGTACTGGCCCTTTAAGAGGTGGACCTGGGAAGCTTACAGACCTTTAAAATTGGCAATACTTTAAGGTGACTGGCCTATGAAGAGGATGACCATGGAAGTGGACAGTCCTTAAAGATGCATTATTGTGTGTGGGTGGCCTTCTAAGAGACAACCCTGGGAATGGACAGACCTTTGGAAATGTCAATGTGGCTTATGAAGTGGAAAGCCACTTGAACATGTGACATGTTTTGCGGACTGGCCCTTTAAGAGGCAGACCCTAGAAGTGGACAAACCCTTGAAGAGGTGACAAATTTAGGGAATTATGTCCTTTAAGAGGTTGACCAGGGTTGTGTACAAACCCTTGATACAACAGCATTTTAAGTGTACTGGCCCTTTAAGAGGTGGACCTGGGAAGCTTACAGACCTTTAAAATTGGCAATACTTTAAGGTGACTGGCCTATGAAGAGGATGACCATGGAAGTGGACAGTCCTTAAAGATGCATTATTGTGTGTGGGTGGCCTTCTAAGAGACAACCCTGGGAATGGACAGACCTTTGGAAATGTCAATGTGGCTTATGAAGTGGAAAGCCACTTGAACATGTGACATGTTTTGCGGACTGGCCCTTTAAGAGGCAGACCCTAGAAGTGGACAAACCCTTGAAGAGGTGACAAATTTAGGGAATTATGTCCTTTAAGAGGTTGACCAGGGTTGTGTACAAACCCTCGAAACAACAGCATTTTAAGTGTACTGGCCCTTTAAGAGGTGGACCTGGGAAGCTTACAGACCTTTAAAATTGGCAATACTTTAAGGTGACTGGCCTATGAAGAGGATGACCATGGAAGTGGACAGTCCTTAAAGATGCATTATTGTGTGTGGGTGGCCTTCTAAGAGACAACCCTGGGAATGGACAGACCTTTGGAAATGTCAATGTGGCTTATGAAGTGGAAATCCACTTGAACATGTGACATGTTTTGATGACTGGCCCTTTAAGAGGCAGACCCTAGATATGGACAAACCCTTGAAGAGGTGACAAATTTAGGGAATTATGTCCTTTAAGAGGTTGACCAGGGTTGTGTACAAACCCTTGAAACAACAGTATTTTAAGTGTACTGGCCCTTTAAGAGGTGGACCTGGGAAGCTTACAGACCTTTAAAATTGGCAATACTTTAAGGTGACTGGCCTATGAAGAGGATGACAATGGAAGTGGACAGTCCTTAAAGATGCATTATTGTGTGTGGGTGGCCTTCTAAGAGACAACCCTGGGAATGGACAGACCTTTGGAAATGTCAATGTGGCTTATGACGTGGAAAGCCACTTGAACATGTGACATGTTTTGCGGACTGGCCCTTTAAGAGGCAGACCCTAGAAGTGGACAAACCCTTGAAGAGGTGACAAATTTAGGGAATTATGTCCTTTAAGAGGTTGACCAGGGTTGTGTACAAACCCTCAAAACAACAGCATTTTAAGTGTACTGGCCCTTTAAGAGGTGGACCTGGGAAGCTTACGGACCTTAAAAATTGGCAATACTTTAAGGTGACTGGCCTATGAAGAGGATGACCATGGAAGTGGACAGTCCTTAAAGATGCATTATTGTGTGTGGGTGGCCTTCTAAGAGACAACCCTGGGAATGGACAGACCTTTGGAAATGTCAATGTGGCTTATGAAGTGGAAAGCCACTTGAACATGTGACATGTTTTGATGACTGGCCCTTTAAGAGGCAGACCCTAGAAGTGGACAAACCCTTGAAGAGGTGACAAATTTAGGGAATTATGTCCTTTAAGAGGTTGACCAGGGTTGTGTACAAACCCTTGAAACAACAGCATTTTAAGTGTACTGGCCCTTTAAGAGGTGGACCTGGGAAGCTTACAGACCTTTAAAATTGGCAATACTTTAAGGTGACTGGCCTATGAAGAGGATGACCATGGAAGTGGACAGTCCTTAAAGATGCATTATTGTGTGTGGGTGGCCTTCTAAGAGACAACCCTGGGAATGGACAGACCTTTGGAAATGTCAATGTGGCTTATGAAGTGGAAATCCACTTGAACATGTGACATGTTTTGATGACTGGCCCTTTAAGAGGCAGACCCTAGATATGGACAAACCCTTGAAGAGGTGACAAATTTAGGGAATTATGTCCTTTAAGAGGTTGACCAGGGTTGTGTACAAACCCTTGAAACAACAGTATTTTAAGTGTACTGGCCCTTTAAGAGGTGGACCTGGGAAGCTTACAGACCTTTAAAATTGGCAATACTTTAAGGTGACTGGCCTATGAAGAGGATGACCATGGAAGTGGACAGTCCTTAAAGATGCATTATTGTGTGTGGGTGGCCTTCTAAGAGACAACCCTGGGAATGGACAGACCTTTGGAAATGTCAATGTGGCTTATGAAGTGGAAAGCCACTTGAACATGTGACATGTTTTGCGGACTGGCCCTTTAAGAGGCAGACCCTAGAAGTGGACAAACCCTTGAAGAGGTGACAAATTTAGGGAATTATGTCCTTTAAGAGGTTGACCAGGGTTGTGTACAAACCCTTGATACAACAGCATTTTAAGTGTACTGGCCCTTTAAGAGGTGGACCTGGGAAGCTTACAGACCTTTAAAATTGGCAATACTTTAAGGTGACTGGCCTATGAAGAGGATGACCATGGAAGTGGACAGTCCTTAAAGATGCATTATTGTGTGTGGGTGGCCTTCTAAGAGACAACCCTGGGAATGGACAGACCTTTGGAAATGTCAATGTGGCTTATGAAGTGGAAAGCCACTTGAACATGTGACATGTTTTGCGGACTGGCCCTTTAAGAGGCAGACCCTAGAAGTGGACAAACCCTTGAAGAGGTGACAAATTTAGGGAATTATGTCCTTTAAGAGGTTGACCAGGGTTGTGTACAAACCCTCGAAACAACAGCATTTTAAGTGTACTGGCCCTTTAAGAGGTGGACCTGGGAAGCTTACAGACCTTTAAAATTGGCAATACTTTAAGGTGACTGGCCTATGAAGAGGATGACCATGGAAGTGGACAGTCCTTAAAGATGCATTATTGTGTGTGGGTGGCCTTCTAAGAGACAACCCTGGGAATGGACAGACCTTTGGAAATGTCAATGTGGCTTATGAAGTGGAAATCCACTTGAACATGTGACATGTTTTGATGACTGGCCCTTTAAGAGGCAGACCCTAGATATGGACAAACCCTTGAAGAGGTGACAAATTTAGGGAATTATGTCCTTTAAGAGGTTGACCAGGGTTGTGTACAAACCCTTGAAACAACAGTATTTTAAGTGTACTGGCCCTTTAAGAGGTGGACCTGGGAAGCTTACAGACCTTTAAAATTGGCAATACTTTAAGGTGACTGGCCTATGAAGAGGATGACAATGGAAGTGGACAGTCCTTAAAGATGCATTATTGTGTGTGGGTGGCCTTCTAAGAGACAACCCTGGGAATGGACAGACCTTTGGAAATGTCAATGTGGCTTATGACGTGGAAAGCCACTTGAACATGTGACATGTTTTGCGGACTGGCCCTTTAAGAGGCAGACCCTAGAAGTGGACAAACCCTTGAAGAGGTGACAAATTTAGGGAATTATGTCCTTTAAGAGGTTGACCAGGGTTGTGTACAAACCCTCAAAACAACAGCATTTTAAGTGTACTGGCCCTTTAAGAGGTGGACCTGGGAAGCTTACGGACCTTAAAAATTGGCAATACTTTAAGGTGACTGGCCTATGAAGAGGATGACCATGGAAGTGGACAGTCCTTAAAGATGCATTATTGTGTGTGGGTGGCCTTCTAAGAGACAACCCTGGGAATGGACAGACCTTTGGAAATGTCAATGTGGCTTATGAAGTGGAAAGCCACTTGAACATGTGACATGTTTTGATGACTGGCCCTTTAAGAGGCAGACCCTAGAAGTGGACAAACCCTTGAAGAGGTGACAAATTTAGGGAATTATGTCCTTTAAGAGGTTGACCAGGGTTGTGTACAAACCCTTGAAACAACAGCATTTTAAGTGTACTGGCCCTTTAAGAGGTGGACCTGGGAAGCTTACAGACCTTTAAAATTGGCAATACTTTAAGGTGACTGGCCTATGAAGAGGATGACCATGGAAGTGGACAGTCCTTAAAGATGCATTATTGTGTGTGGGTGGCCTTCTAAGAGACAACCCTGGGAATGGACAGACCTTTGGAAATGTCAATGTGGCTTATGAAGTGGAAAGCCACTTGAACATGTGACATGTTTTGATGACTGGCCCTTTAAGAGGCAGACCCTAGAAGTGGACAAACCCTTGAAGAGGTGACAAATTTAGGGAATTATGTCCTTTAAGAGGTTGACCAGGGTTGTGTACAAACCCTCGAAACAACAGCATTTTAAGTGTACTGGCCCTTTAAGAGGTGGACCTGGGAAGCTTACAGACCTTTAAAATTGGCAATACTTTAAGGTGACTGGCCTATGAAGAGGATGACCATGGAAGTGGACAGTCCTTAAAGATGCATTATTGTGTGTGGGTGGCCTTCTAAGAGACAACCCTGGGAATGGACAGACCTTTGGAAATGTCAATGTGGCTTATGAAGTGGAAAGCCACTTGAACATGTGACATGTTTTGATGACTGGCCCTTTAAGAGGCAGACCCTAGAAGTGGACAAACCCTTGAAGAGGTGACAAATTTAGGGAATTATGTCCTTTAAGAGGTTGACCAGGGTTGTGTACAAACCCTCGAAACAACAGCATTTTAAGTGTACTGGCCCTTTAAGAGGTGGACCTGGGAAGCTTACAGACCTTTAAAATTGGCAATACTTTAAGGTGACTGGCCTATGAAGAGGATGACCATGGAAGTGGACAGTCCTTAAAGATGCATTATTGTGTGTGGGTGGCCTTCTAAGAGACAACCCTGGGAATGGACAGACCTTTGGAAATGTCAATGTGGCTTATGAAGTGGAAAGCCACTTGAACATGTGACATGTTTTGATGACTGGCCCTTTAAGAGGCAGACCCTAGATATGGACAAACCCTTGAAGAGGTGACAAATTTAGGGAATTATGTCCTTTAAGAGGTTGACCAGGGTTGTGTACAATCCCTTGAAACAACAGTATTTTAAGTGTACTGGCCCTTTAAGAGGTGGACCTGGGAAGCTTACAGACCTTTAAAATTGGCAATACTTTAAGGTGACTGGCCTATGAAGAGGATGACCATGGAAGTGGACAGTCCTTAAAGATGCATTATTGTGTGTGGGTGGCCTTCTAAGAGACAACCCTGGGAATGGACAGACCTTTGGAAATGTCAATGTGGCTTATGAAGTGGAAAGCCACTTGAACATGTGACATGTTTTGCGGACTGGCCCTTTAAGAGGCAGACCCTAGAAGTGGACAAACCCTTGAAGAGGTGACAAATTTAGGGAATTATGTCCTTTAAGAGGTTGACCAGGGTTGTGTACAAACCCTTGAAACAACAGCATTTTAAGTGTACTGGCCCTTTAAGAGGTGGACCTGGGAAGCTTACAGACCTTTAAAATTGGCAATACTTTAAGGTGACTGGCCTATGAAGAGGATGACCATGGAAGTGGACAGTCCTTAAAGATGCATTATTGTGTGTGGGTGGCCTTCTAAGAGACAACCCTGGGAATGGACAGACCTTTGGAAATGTCAATGTGGCTTATGAAGTGGAAAGCCACTTGAACATGTGACATGTTTTGCGGACTGGCCCTTTAAGAGGCAGACCCTAGAAGTGGACAAACCCTTGAAGAGGTGACAAATTTAGGGAATTATGTCCTTTAAGAGGTTGACCAGGGTTGTGTACAAACCCTCGAAACAACAGCATTTTAAGTGTACTGGCCCTTTAAGAGGTGGACCTGGGAAGCTTACAGACCTTTAAAATTGGCAATACTTTAAGGTGACTGGCCTATGAAGAGGATGACCATGGAAGTGGACAGTCCTTAAAGATGCATTATTGTGTGTGGGTGGCCTTCTAAGAGACAACCCTGGGAATGGACAGACCTTTGGAAATGTCAATGTGGCTTATGAAGTGGAAATCCACTTGAACATGTGACATGTTTTGATGACTGGCCCTTTAAGAGGCAGACCCTAGATATGGACAAACCCTTGAAGAGGTGACAAATTTAGGGAATTATGTCCTTTAAGAGGTTGACCAGGGTTGTGTACAAACCCTTGAAACAACAGTATTTTAAGTGTACTGGCCCTTTAAGAGGTGGACCTGGGAAGCTTACAGACCTTTAAAATTGGCAATAATTTAAGGTGACTGGCCTATGAAGAGGATGACCATGGAAGTGGACAGTCCTTAAAGATGCATTATTGTGTGTGGGTGGCCTTCTAAGAGACAACCCTGGGAATGGACAGACCTTTGGAAATGTCAATGTGGCTTATGACGTGGAAAGCCACTTGAACATGTGACATGTTTTGCGGACTGGCCCTTTAAGAGGCAGACCCTAGAAGTGGACAAACCCTTGAAGAGGTGACAAATTTAGGGAATTATGTCCTTTAAGAGGTTGACCAGGGTTGTGTACAAACCCTCAAAACAACAGCATTTTAAGTGTACTGGCCCTTTAAGAGGTGGACCTGGGAAGCTTACGGACCTTAAAAATTGGCAATACTTTAAGGTGACTGGCCTATGAAGAGGATGACCATGGAAGTGGACAGTCCTTAAAGATGCATTATTGTGTGTGGGTGGCCTTCTAAGAGACAACCCTGGGAATGGACAGACCTTTGGAAATGTCAATGTGGCTTATGAAGTGGAAAGCCACTTGAACATGTGACATGTTTTGATGACTGGCCCTTTAAGAGGCAGACCCTAGAAGTGGACAAACCCTTGAAGAGGTGACAAATTTAGGGAATTATGTCCTTTAAGAGGTTGACCAGGGTTGTGTACAAACCCTTGAAACAACAGCATTTTAAGTGTACTGGCCCTTTAAGAGGTGGACCTGGGAAGCTTACAGACCTTTAAAATTGGCAATACTTTAAGGTGACTGGCCTATGAAGAGGATGACCATGGAAGTGGACAGTCCTTAAAGATGCATTATTGTGTGTGGGTGGCCTTCTAAGAGACAACCCTGGGAATGGACAGACCTTTGGAAATGTCAATGTGGCTTATGAAGTGGAAAGCCACTTGAACATGTGACATGTTTTGATGACTGGCCCTTTAAGAGGCAGACCCTAGATATGGACAAACCCTTGAAGAGGTGACAAATTTAGGGAATTATGTCCTTTAAGAGGTTGACCAGGGTTGTGTACAAACCCTTGAAACAACAGTATTTTAAGTGTACTGGCCCTTTAAGAGGTGGACCTGGGAAGCTTACAGACCTTTAAAATTGGCAATACTTTAAGGTGACTGGCCTATGAAGAGGATGACCATGGAAGTGGACAGTCCTTAAAGATGCATTATTGTGTGTGGGTGGCCTTCTAAGAGACAACCCTGGGAATGGACAGACCTTTGGAAATGTCAATGTGGCTTATGACGTGGAAAGCCACTTGAACATGTGACATGTTTTGCGGACTGGCCCTTTAAGAGGCAGACCCTAGAAGTGGACAAACCCTTGAAGAGGTGACAAATTTAGGGAATTATGTCCTTTAAGAGGTTGACCAGGGTTGTGTACAAACCCTCAAAACAACAGCATTTTAAGTGTACTGGCCCTTTAAGAGGTGGACCTGGGAAGCTTACGGACCTTAAAAATTGGCAATACTTTAAGGTGACTGGCCTATGAAGAGGATGACCATGGAAGTGGACAGTCCTTAAAGATGCATTATTGTGTGTGGGTGGCCTTCTAAGAGACAACCCTGGGAATGGACAGACCTTTGGAAATGTCAATGTGGCTTATGAAGTGGAAAGCCACTTGAACATGTGACATGTTTTGATGACTGGCCCTTTAAGAGGCAGACCCTAGAAGTGGACAAACCCTTGAAGAGGTGACAAATTTAGGGAATTATGTCCTTTAAGAGGTTGACCAGGGTTGTGTACAAACCCTTGAAACAACAGCATTTTAAGTGTACTGGCCCTTTAAGAGGTGGACCTGGGAAGCTTACAGACCTTTAAAATTGGCAATACTTTAAGGTGACTGGCCTATGAAGAGGATGACCATGGAAGTGGACAGTCCTTAAAGATGCATTATTGTGTGTGGGTGGCCTTCTAAGAGACAACCCTGGGAATGGACAGACCTTTGGAAATGTCAATGTGGCTTATGAAGTGGAAAGCCACTTGAACATGTGACATGTTTTGATGACTGGCCCTTTAAGAGGCAGACCCTAGAAGTGGACAAACCCTTGAAGAGGTGACAAATTTAGGGAATTATGTCCTTTAAGAGGTTGACCAGGGTTGTGTACAAACCCTTGAAACAACAGCATTATAAGTGTACTGGCCCTTTAAGAGGTGGACCTGGGAAGCTTACAGACCTTTAAAATTGGCAATACTTTAAGGTGACTGGCCTATGAAGAGGATGACCATGGAAGTGGACAGTCCTTAAAGATGCATTATTGTGTGTGGGTGGCCTTCTAAGAGACAACCCTGGGAATGGACAGACCTTTGGAAATGTCAATGTGGCTTATGAAGTGGAAAGCCACTTGAACATGTGACATGTTTTGATGACTGGCCCTTTAAGAGGCAGACCCTAGAAGTGGACAAACCCTTGAAGAGGTGACAAATTTAGGGAATTATGTCCTTTAAGAGGTTGACCAGGGTTGTGTACAAACCCTCGAAACAACAGCATTTTAAGTGTACTGGCCCTTTAAGAGGTGGACCTGGGAAGCTTACAGACCTTTAAAATTGGCAATACTTTAAGGTGACTGGCCTATGAAGAGGATGACCATGGAAGTGGACAGTCCTTAAAGATGCATTATTGTGTGTGGGTGGCCTTCTAAGAGACAACCCTGGGAATGGACAGACCTTTGGAAATGTCAATGTGGCTTATGAAGTGGAAAGCCACTTGAACATGTGACATGTTTTGATGACTGGCCCTTTAAGAGGCAGACCCTAGAAGTGGACAAACCCTTGAAGAGGTGACAAATTTAGGGAATTATGTCCTTTAAGAGGTTGACCAGGGTTGTGTACAAACCCTTGAAACAACAGCATTTTAAGTGTACTGGCCCTTTAAGAGGTGGACCTGGGAAGCTTACGGACCTTTAAAATTGGCAATACTTTAAGGTGACTGGCCTATGAAGAGGATGACCATGGAAGTGGACAGTCCTTAAAGATGCATTATTGTGTGTGGGTGGCCATCTAAGAGACAACCCTGGGAATGGACAGACCTTTGGAAATGTCAATGTGGCTTATGAAGTGGAAAGCCACTTGAACATGTGACATGTTTTGATGACTGGCCCTTTAAGAGGCAGACCCTAGAAGTGGACAAACCCTTGAAGAGGTGACAAATTTAGGGAATTATGTCCTTTAAGAGGTTGACCAGGGTTGTGTACAAACCCTTGAAACAACAGTATTTTAAGTGTACTGGCCCTTTAAGAGGTGGACCTGGGAAGCTTACAGACCTTTAAAATTGGCAATACTTTAAGGTGACTGGCCTATGAAGAGGATGACCATGGAAGTGGACAGTCCTTAAAGATGCATTATTGTGTGTGGGTGGCCTTCTAAGAGACAACCCTGGGAATGGACAGACCTTTGGAAATGTCAATGTGGCTTATGAAGTGGAAAGCCACTTGAACATGTGACATGTTTTGCGGACTGGCCCTTTAAGAGGCAGACCCTAGAAGTGGACAAACCCTTGAAGAGGTGACAAATTTAGGGAATTATGTCCTTTAAGAGGTTGACCAGGGTTGTGTACAAACCCTCGAAACAACAGCATTTTAAGTGTACTGGCCCTTAAAGAGGTGGACCTGGGAAGCTTACGGACCTTTAAAATTGGCAATACTTTAAGGTGACTGGCCTATGAAGAGGATGACCATGGAAGTGGACATTCCTTAAAGATGCATTATTGTGTGTGGGTGGCCTTCTAAGAGACAACCCTGGGAATGGACAGACCTTTGGAAATGTCAATGTGGCTTATGAAGTGGAAAGCCACTTGAACATGTGACATGTTTTGCGGACTGGCCCTTTAAGAGGCAGACCCTAGAAGTGGACACACCCTTGAAGAGGTGACAAATTTAGGGAATTATGTCCTTTAAGAGGTTGACCAGGGTTGTGTACAAACCCTCAAAACAACAGCATTTTAAGTGTACTGGCCCTTTAAGAGGTGGACCTGGGAAGCTTACGGACCTTTAAAATTGGCAATACTTTAAGGTGACTGGCCTATGAAGAGGATGACCATGGAAGTGGACAGTCCTTAAAGATGCATTATTGTGTGTGGGTGGCCTTCTAAGAGACAACCCTGGGAATGGACAGACCTTTGGAAATGTCAATGTGGCTTATGAAGTGGAAAGCCACTTGAACATGTGACATGTTTTGATGACTGGCCCTTTAAGAGGCAGACCCTAGAAGTGGACAAACCCTTGAAGAGGTGACAAATTTAGGGAATTATGTCCTTTAAGAGGTTGACCAGGGTTGTGTACAAACCCTTGAAACAACAGTATTTTAAGTGTACTGGCCCTTTAAGAGGTGGACCTGGGAAGCTTACAGACCTTTAAAATTGGCAATACTTTAAGGTGACTGGCCTATGAAGAGGATGACCATGGAAGTGGACAGTCCTTAAAGATGCATTATTGTGTGTGGGTGGCCTTCTAAGAGACAACCCTGGGAATGGACAGACCTTTGGAAATGTCAATGTGGCTTATGAAGTGGAAAGCCACTTGAACATGTGACATGTTTTGCGGACTGGCCCTTTAAGAGGCAGACCCTAGAAGTGGACAAACCCTTGAAGAGGTGACAAATTTAGGGAATTATGTCCTTTAAGAGGTTGACCAGGGTTGTGTACAAACCCTCGAAACAACAGCATTTTAAGTGTACTGGCCCTTAAAGAGGTGGACCTGGGAAGCTTACGGACCTTTAAAATTGGCAATACTTTAAGGTGACTGGCCTATGAAGAGGATGACCATGGAAGTGGACATTCCTTAAAGATGCATTATTGTGTGTGGGTGGCCATCTAAGAGACAACCCTGGGAATGGACAGACCTTTGGAAATGTCAATGTGGCTTATGAAGTGGAAAGCCACTTGAACATGTGACATGTTTTGATGACTGGCCCTTTAAGAGGCAGACCCTAGAAGTGGACAAACCCTTGAAGAGGTGACAAATTTAGGGAATTATGTCCTTTAAGAGGTTGACCAGGGTTGTGTACAAACCCTTGAAACAACAGTATTTTAAGTGTACTGGCCCTTTAAGAGGTGGACCTGGGAAGCTTACAGACCTTTAAAATTGGCAATACTTTAAGGTGACTGGCCTATGAAGAGGATGACCATGGAAGTGGACAGTCCTTAAAGATGCATTATTGTGTGTGGGTGGCCTTCTAAGAGACAACCCTGGGAATGGACAGACCTTTGGAAATGTCAATGTGGCTTATGAAGTGGAAAGCCACTTGAACATGTGACATGTTTTGCGGACTGGCCCTTTAAGAGGCAGACCCTAGAAGTGGACAAACCCTTGAAGAGGTGACAAATTTAGGGAATTATGTCCTTTAAGAGGTTGACCAGGGTTGTGTACAAACCCTCGAAACAACAGCATTTTAAGTGTACTGGCCCTTAAAGAGGTGGACCTGGGAAGCTTACGGACCTTTAAAATTGGCAATACTTTAAGGTGACTGGCCTATGAAGAGGATGACCATGGAAGTGGACATTCCTTAAAGATGCATTATTGTGTGTGGGTGGCCTTCTAAGAGACAACCCTGGGAATGGACAGACCTTTGGAAATGTCAATGTGGCTTATGAAGTGGAAAGCCACTTGAACATGTGACATGTTTTGCGGACTGGCCCTTTAAGAGGCAGACCCTAGAAGTGGACACACCCTTGAAGAGGTGACAAATTTAGGGAATTATGTCCTTTAAGAGGTTGACCAGGGTTGTGTACAAACCCTCAAAACAACAGCATTTTAAGTGTACTGGCCCTTTAAGAGGTGGACCTGGGAAGCTTACAGACCTTTAAAATTGGCAATACTTTAAGGTGACTGGCCTATGAAGAGGATGACCATGGAAGTGGACAGTCCTTAAAGATGCATTATTGTGTGTGGGTGGCCTTCTAAGAGACAACCCTGGGAATGGACAGACCTTTGGAAATGTCAATGTGGCTTATGAAGTGGAAATCCACTTGAACATGTGACATGTTTTGATGACTGGCCCTTTAAGAGGCAGACCCTAGATATGGACAAACCCTTGAAGAGGTGACAAATTTAGGGAATTATGTCCTTTAAGAGGTTGACCAGGGTTGTGTACAAACCCTTGAAACAACAGTATTTTAAGTGTACTGGCCCTTTAAGAGGTGGACCTGGGAAGCTTACAGACCTTTAAAATTGGCAATACTTTAAGGTGACTGGCCTATGAAGAGGATGACCATGGAAGTGGACAGTCCTTAAAGATGCATTATTGTGTGTGGGTGGCCTTCTAAGAGACAACCCTGGGAATGGACAGACCTTTGGAAATGTCAATGTGGCTTATGAAGTGGAAAGCCACTTGAACATGTGACATGTTTTGCGGACTGGCCCTTTAAGAGGCAGACCCTAGAAGTGGACAAACCCTTGAAGAGGTGACAAATTTAGGGAATTATGTCCTTTAAGAGGTTGACCAGGGTTGTGTACAAACCCTTGATACAACAGCATTTTAAGTGTACTGGCCCTTTAAGAGGTGGACCTGGGAAGCTTACAGACCTTTAAAATTGGCAATACTTTAAGGTGACTGGCCTATGAAGAGGATGACCATGGAAGTGGACAGTCCTTAAAGATGCATTATTGTGTGTGGGTGGCCTTCTAAGAGACAACCCTGGGAATGGACAGACCTTTGGAAATGTCAATGTGGCTTATGAAGTGGAAAGCCACTTGAACATGTGACATGTTTTGCGGACTGGCCCTTTAAGAGGCAGACCCTAGAAGTGGACAAACCCTTGAAGAGGTGACAAATTTAGGGAATTATGTCCTTTAAGAGGTTGACCAGGGTTGTGTACAAACCCTTGAAACAACAGTATTTTAAGTGTACTGGCCCTTTAAGAGGTGGACCTGGGAAGCTTACAGACCTTTAAAATTGGCAATACTTTAAGGTGACTGGCCTATGAAGAGGATGACCATGGAAGTGGACAGTCCTTAAAGATGCATTATTGTGTGTGGGTGGCCTTCTAAGAGACAACCCTGGGAATGGACAGACCTTTGGAAATGTCAATGTGGCTTATGACGTGGAAAGCCACTTGAACATGTGACATGTTTTGCGGACTGGCCCTTTAAGAGGCAGACCCTAGAAGTGGACAAACCCTTGAAGAGGTGACAAATTTAGGGAATTATGTCCTTTAAGAGGTTGACCAGGGTTGTGTACAAACCCTCAAAACAACAGCATTTTAAGTGTACTGGCCCTTTAAGAGGTGGACCTGGGAAGCTTACGGACCTTAAAAATTGGCAATACTTTAAGGTGACTGGCCTATGAAGAGGATGACCATGGAAGTGGACAGTCCTTAAAGATGCATTATTGTGTGTGGGTGGCCTTCTAAGAGACAACCCTGGGAATGGACAGACCTTTGGAAATGTCAATGTGGCTTATGAAGTGGAAAGCCACTTGAACATGTGACATGTTTTGATGACTGGCCCTTTAAGAGGCAGACCCTAGAAGTGGACAAACCCTTGAAGAGGTGACAAATTTAGGGAATTATGTCCTTTAAGAGGTTGACCAGGGTTGTGTACAAACCCTTGAAACAACAGCATTTTAAGTGTACTGGCCCTTTAAGAGGTGGACCTGGGAAGCTTACAGACCTTTAAAATTGGCAATACTTTAAGGTGACTGGCCTATGAAGAGGATGACCATGGAAGTGGACAGTCCTTAAAGATGCATTATTGTGTGTGGGTGGCCTTCTAAGAGACAACCCTGGGAATGGACAGACCTTTGGAAATGTCAATGTGGCTTATGAAGTGGAAAGCCACTTGAACATGTGACATGTTTTGATGACTGGCCCTTTAAGAGGCAGACCCTAGAAGTGGACAAACCCTTGAAGAGGTGACAAATTTAGGGAATTATGTCCTTTAAGAGGTTGACCAGGGTTGTGTACAAACCCTTGAAACAACAGCATTATAAGTGTACTGGCCCTTTAAGAGGTGGACCTGGGAAGCTTACAGACCTTTAAAATTGGCAATACTTTAAGGTGACTGGCCTATGAAGAGGATGACCATGGAAGTGGACAGTCCTTAAAGATGCATTATTGTGTGTGGGTGGCCTTCTAAGAGACAACCCTGGGAATGGACAGACCTTTGGAAATGTCAATGTGGCTTATGAAGTGGAAAGCCACTTGAACATGTGACATGTTTTGATGACTGGCCCTTTAAGAGGCAGACCCTAGAAGTGGACAAACCCTTGAAGAGGTGACAAATTTAGGGAATTATGTCCTTTAAGAGGTTGACCAGGGTTGTGTACAAACCCTCGAAACAACAGCATTTTAAGTGTACTGGCCCTTTAAGAGGTGGACCTGGGAAGCTTACAGACCTTTAAAATTGGCAATACTTTAAGGTGACTGGCCTATGAAGAGGATGACCATGGAAGTGGACAGTCCTTAAAGATGCATTATTGTGTGTGGGTGGCCTTCTAAGAGACAACCCTGGGAATGGACAGACCTTTGGAAATGTCAATGTGGCTTATGAAGTGGAAAGCCACTTGAACATGTGACATGTTTTGATGACTGGCCCTTTAAGAGGCAGACCCTAGAAGTGGACAAACCCTTGAAGAGGTGACAAATTTAGGGAATTATGTCCTTTAAGAGGTTGACCAGGGTTGTGTACAAACCCTTGAAACAACAGCATTTTAAGTGTACTGGCCCTTTAAGAGGTGGACCTGGGAAGCTTACGGACCTTTAAAATTGGCAATACTTTAAGGTGACTGGCCTATGAAGAGGATGACCATGGAAGTGGACAGTCCTTAAAGATGCATTATTGTGTGTGGGTGGCCATCTAAGAGACAACCCTGGGAATGGACAGACCTTTGGAAATGTCAATGTGGCTTATGAAGTGGAAAGCCACTTGAACATGTGACATGTTTTGATGACTGGCCCTTTAAGAGGCAGACCCTAGAAGTGGACAAACCCTTGAAGAGGTGACAAATTTAGGGAATTATGTCCTTTAAGAGGTTGACCAGGGTTGTGTACAAACCCTTGAAACAACAGTATTTTAAGTGTACTGGCCCTTTAAGAGGTGGACCTGGGAAGCTTACAGACCTTTAAAATTGGCAATACTTTAAGGTGACTGGCCTATGAAGAGGATGACCATGGAAGTGGACAGTCCTTAAAGATGCATTATTGTGTGTGGGTGGCCTTCTAAGAGACAACCCTGGGAATGGACAGACCTTTGGAAATGTCAATGTGGCTTATGAAGTGGAAAGCCACTTGAACATGTGACATGTTTTGCGGACTGGCCCTTTAAGAGGCAGACCCTAGAAGTGGACAAACCCTTGAAGAGGTGACAAATTTAGGGAATTATGTCCTTTAAGAGGTTGACCAGGGTTGTGTACAAACCCTCGAAACAACAGCATTTTAAGTGTACTGGCCCTTAAAGAGGTGGACCTGGGAAGCTTACGGACCTTTAAAATTGGCAATACTTTAAGGTGACTGGCCTATGAAGAGGATGACCATGGAAGTGGACATTCCTTAAAGATGCATTATTGTGTGTGGGTGGCCTTCTAAGAGACAACCCTGGGAATGGACAGACCTTTGGAAATGTCAATGTGGCTTATGAAGTGGAAAGCCACTTGAACATGTGACATGTTTTGCGGACTGGCCCTTTAAGAGGCAGACCCTAGAAGTGGACACACCCTTGAAGAGGTGACAAATTTAGGGAATTATGTCCTTTAAGAGGTTGACCAGGGTTGTGTACAAACCCTCAAAACAACAGCATTTTAAGTGTACTGGCCCTTTAAGAGGTGGACCTGGGAAGCTTACGGACCTTTAAAATTGGCAATACTTTAAGGTGACTGGCCTATGAAGAGGATGACCATGGAAGTGGACAGTCCTTAAAGATGCATTATTGTGTGTGGGTGGCCTTCTAAGAGACAACCCTGGGAATGGACAGACCTTTGGAAATGTCAATGTGGCTTATGAAGTGGAAAGCCACTTGAACATGTGACATGTTTTGATGACTGGCCCTTTAAGAGGCAGACCCTAGAAGTGGACAAACCCTTGAAGAGGTGACAAATTTAGGGAATTATGTCCTTTAAGAGGTTGACCAGGGTTGTGTACAAACCCTTGAAACAACAGTATTTTAAGTGTACTGGCCCTTTAAGAGGTGGACCTGGGAAGCTTACAGACCTTTAAAATTGGCAATACTTTAAGGTGACTGGCCTATGAAGAGGATGACCATGGAAGTGGACAGTCCTTAAAGATGCATTATTGTGTGTGGGTGGCCTTCTAAGAGACAACCCTGGGAATGGACAGACCTTTGGAAATGTCAATGTGGCTTATGAAGTGGAAAGCCACTTGAACATGTGACATGTTTTGCGGACTGGCCCTTTAAGAGGCAGACCCTAGAAGTGGACAAACCCTTGAAGAGGTGACAAATTTAGGGAATTATGTCCTTTAAGAGGTTGACCAGGGTTGTGTACAAACCCTCGAAACAACAGCATTTTAAGTGTACTGGCCCTTAAAGAGGTGGACCTGGGAAGCTTACGGACCTTTAAAATTGGCAATACTTTAAGGTGACTGGCCTATGAAGAGGATGACCATGGAAGTGGACATTCCTTAAAGATGCATTATTGTGTGTGGGTGGCCATCTAAGAGACAACCCTGGGAATGGACAGACCTTTGGAAATGTCAATGTGGCTTATGAAGTGGAAAGCCACTTGAACATGTGACATGTTTTGATGACTGGCCCTTTAAGAGGCAGACCCTAGAAGTGGACAAACCCTTGAAGAGGTGACAAATTTAGGGAATTATGTCCTTTAAGAGGTTGACCAGGGTTGTGTACAAACCCTTGAAACAACAGTATTTTAAGTGTACTGGCCCTTTAAGAGGTGGACCTGGGAAGCTTACAGACCTTTAAAATTGGCAATACTTTAAGGTGACTGGCCTATGAAGAGGATGACCATGGAAGTGGACAGTCCTTAAAGATGCATTATTGTGTGTGGGTGGCCTTCTAAGAGACAACCCTGGGAATGGACAGACCTTTGGAAATGTCAATGTGGCTTATGAAGTGGAAAGCCACTTGAACATGTGACATGTTTTGCGGACTGGCCCTTTAAGAGGCAGACCCTAGAAGTGGACAAACCCTTGAAGAGGTGACAAATTTAGGGAATTATGTCCTTTAAGAGGTTGACCAGGGTTGTGTACAAACCCTCGAAACAACAGCATTTTAAGTGTACTGGCCCTTAAAGAGGTGGACCTGGGAAGCTTACGGACCTTTAAAATTGGCAATACTTTAAGGTGACTGGCCTATGAAGAGGATGACCATGGAAGTGGACATTCCTTAAAGATGCATTATTGTGTGTGGGTGGCCTTCTAAGAGACAACCCTGGGAATGGACAGACCTTTGGAAATGTCAATGTGGCTTATGAAGTGGAAAGCCACTTGAACATGTGACATGTTTTGCGGACTGGCCCTTTAAGAGGCAGACCCTAGAAGTGGACACACCCTTGAAGAGGTGACAAATTTAGGGAATTATGTCCTTTAAGAGGTTGACCAGGGTTGTGTACAAACCCTCAAAACAACAGCATTTTAAGTGTACTGGCCCTTTAAGAGGTGGACCTGGGAAGCTTACAGACCTTTAAAATTGGCAATACTTTAAGGTGACTGGCCTATGAAGAGGATGACCATGGAAGTGGACAGTCCTTAAAGATGCATTATTGTGTGTGGGTGGCCTTCTAAGAGACAACCCTGGGAATGGACAGACCTTTGGAAATGTCAATGTGGCTTATGAAGTGGAAATCCACTTGAACATGTGACATGTTTTGATGACTGGCCCTTTAAGAGGCAGACCCTAGATATGGACAAACCCTTGAAGAGGTGACAAATTTAGGGAATTATGTCCTTTAAGAGGTTGACCAGGGTTGTGTACAAACCCTTGAAACAACAGTATTTTAAGTGTACTGGCCCTTTAAGAGGTGGACCTGGGAAGCTTACAGACCTTTAAAATTGGCAATACTTTAAGGTGACTGGCCTATGAAGAGGATGACCATGGAAGTGGACAGTCCTTAAAGATGCATTATTGTGTGTGGGTGGCCTTCTAAGAGACAACCCTGGGAATGGACAGACCTTTGGAAATGTCAATGTGGCTTATGAAGTGGAAAGCCACTTGAACATGTGACATGTTTTGCGGACTGGCCCTTTAAGAGGCAGACCCTAGAAGTGGACAAACCCTTGAAGAGGTGACAAATTTAGGGAATTATGTCCTTTAAGAGGTTGACCAGGGTTGTGTACAAACCCTTGATACAACAGCATTTTAAGTGTACTGGCCCTTTAAGAGGTGGACCTGGGAAGCTTACAGACCTTTAAAATTGGCAATACTTTAAGGTGACTGGCCTATGAAGAGGATGACCATGGAAGTGGACAGTCCTTAAAGATGCATTATTGTGTGTGGGTGGCCTTCTAAGAGACAACCCTGGGAATGGACAGACCTTTGGAAATGTCAATGTGGCTTATGAAGTGGAAAGCCACTTGAACATGTGACATGTTTTGCGGACTGGCCCTTTAAGAGGCAGACCCTAGAAGTGGACAAACCCTTGAAGAGGTGACAAATTTAGGGAATTATGTCCTTTAAGAGGTTGACCAGGGTTGTGTACAAACCCTTGAAACAACAGTATTTTAAGTGTACTGGCCCTTTAAGAGGTGGACCTGGGAAGCTTACAGACCTTTAAAATTGGCAATACTTTAAGGTGACTGGCCTATGAAGAGGATGACCATGGAAGTGGACAGTCCTTAAAGATGCATTATTGTGTGTGGGTGGCCTTCTAAGAGACAACCCTGGGAATGGACAGACCTTTGGAAATGTCAATGTGGCTTATGACGTGGAAAGCCACTTGAACATGTGACATGTTTTGCGGACTGGCCCTTTAAGAGGCAGACCCTAGAAGTGGACAAACCCTTGAAGAGGTGACAAATTTAGGGAATTATGTCCTTTAAGAGGTTGACCAGGGTTGTGTACAAACCCTCAAAACAACAGCATTTTAAGTGTACTGGCCCTTTAAGAGGTGGACCTGGGAAGCTTACGGACCTTAAAAATTGGCAATACTTTAAGGTGACTGGCCTATGAAGAGGATGACCATGGAAGTGGACAGTCCTTAAAGATGCATTATTGTGTGTGGGTGGCCTTCTAAGAGACAACCCTGGGAATGGACAGACCTTTGGAAATGTCAATGTGGCTTATGAAGTGGAAAGCCACTTGAACATGTGACATGTTTTGATGACTGGCCCTTTAAGAGGCAGACCCTAGAAGTGGACAAACCCTTGAAGAGGTGACAAATTTAGGGAATTATGTCCTTTAAGAGGTTGACCAGGGTTGTGTACAAACCCTTGAAACAACAGCATTTTAAGTGTACTGGCCCTTTAAGAGGTGGACCTGGGAAGCTTACAGACCTTTAAAATTGGCAATACTTTAAGGTGACTGGCCTATGAAGAGGATGACCATGGAAGTGGACAGTCCTTAAAGATGCATTATTGTGTGTGGGTGGCCTTCTAAGAGACAACCCTGGGAATGGACAGACCTTTGGAAATGTCAATGTGGCTTATGAAGTGGAAAGCCACTTGAACATGTGACATGTTTTGATGACTGGCCCTTTAAGAGGCAGACCCTAGAAGTGGACAAACCCTTGAAGAGGTGACAAATTTAGGGAATTATGTCCTTTAAGAGGTTGACCAGGGTTGTGTACAAACCCTTGAAACAACAGCATTTTAAGTGTACTGGCCCTTTAAGAGGTGGACCTGGGAAGCTTACAGACCTTTAAAATTGGCAATACTTTAAGGTGACTGGCCTATGAAGAGGATGACCATGGAAGTGGACAGTCCTTAAAGATGCATTATTGTGTGTGGGTGGCCTTCTAAGAGACAACCCTGGGAATGGACAGACCTTTGGAAATGTCAATGTGGCTTATGAAGTGGAAAGCCACTTGAACATGTGACATGTTTTGATGACTGGCCCTTTAAGAGGCAGACCCTAGAAGTGGACAAACCCTTGAAGAGGTGACAAATTTAGGGAATTATGTCCTTTAAGAGGTTGACCAGGGTTGTGTACAAACCCTCGAAACAACAGCATTTTAAGTGTACTGGCCCTTTAAGAGGTGGACCTGGGAAGCTTACAGACCTTTAAAATTGGCAATACTTTAAGGTGACTGGCCTATGAAGAGGATGACCATGGAAGTGGACAGTCCTTAAAGATGCATTATTGTGTGTGGGTGGCCTTCTAAGAGACAACCCTGGGAATGGACAGACCTTTGGAAATGTCAATGTGGCTTATGAAGTGGAAAGCCACTTGAACATGTGACATGTTTTGATGACTGGCCCTTTAAGAGGCAGACCCTAGAAGTGGACAAACCCTTGAAGAGGTGACAAATTTAGGGAATTATGTCCTTTAAGAGGTTGACCAGGGTTGTGTACAAACCCTCGAAACAACAGCATTTTAAGTGTACTGGCCCTTTAAGAGGTGGACCTGGGAAGCTTGCGGACCTTTAAAATTGGCAATACTTTAAGGTGACTGGCCTATGAAGAGGATGACCATGGAAGTGGACAGTCCTTAAAGATGCATTATTGTGTGTGGGTGGCCATCTAAGAGACAACCCTGGGAATGGACAGACCTTTGGAAATGTCAATGTGGCTTATGAAGTGGAAAGCCACTTGAACATGTGACATGTTTTGCGGACTGGCCCTTTAAGAGGCAGACCCTAGAAGTGGACAAACCCTTGAAGAGGTGACAAATTTAGGGAATTATGTCCTTTAAGAGGTTGACCAGGGTTGTGTACAAACCCTCGAAACAACAGCATTTTAAGTGTACTGGCCCTTAAAGAGGTGGACCTGGGAAGCTTACGGACCTTTAAAATTGGCAATACTTTAAGGTGACTGGCCTATGAAGAGGATGACCATGGAAGTGGACATTCCTTAAAGATGCATTATTGTGTGTGGGTGGCCTTCTAAGAGACAACCCTGGGAATGGACAGACCTTTGGAAATGTCAATGTGGCTTATGAAGTGGAAAGCCACTTGAACATGTGACATGTTTTGCGGACTGGCCCTTTAAGAAGCAGACCCTAGAAGTGGACACACCCTTGAAGAGGTGACAAATTTAGGGAATTATGTCCTTTAAGAGGTTGACCAGGGTTGTGTACAAACCCTCAAAACAACAGCATTTTAAGTGTACTGGCCCTTTAAGAGGTGGACCTGGGAAGCTTACGGACCTTTAAAATTGGCAATACTTTAAGGTGACTGGCCTATGAAGAGGATGACCATGGAAGTGGACAGTCCTTAAAGATGCATTATTGTGTGTGGGTGGCCATCTAAGAGACAACCCTGGGAATGGACAGACCTTTGGAAATGTCAATGTGGCTTATGAAGTGGAAAGCCACTTGAACATGTGACATGTTTTGATGACTGGCCCTTTAAGAGGCAGACCCTAGAAGTGGACAAACCCTTGAAGAGGTGACAAATTTAGGGAATTATGTCCTTTAAGAGGTTGACCAGGGTTGTGTACAAACCCTCAAAACAACAGCATTTTAAGTGTACTGGCCCTTTAAGAGGTGGACCTGGGAAGCTTACGGACCTTTAAAATTGGCAATACTTTAAGGTGACTGGCCTATGAAGAGGATGACCATGGAAGTGGACAGTCCTTAAAGATGCATTATTGTGTGTGGGTGGCCTTCTAAGAGACAACCCTGGGAATGGACAGACCTTTGGAAATGTCAATGTGGCTTATGAAGTGGAAAGCCACTTGAACATGTGACATGTTTTGCGGACTGGCCCTTTAAGAGGCAGACCCTAGAAGTGGACAAACCCTTGAAGAGGTGACAAATTTAGGGAATTATGTCCTTTAAGAGGTTGACCAGGGTTGTGTACAAACCCTCGAAACAACAGCATTTTAAGTGTACTGGCCCTTTAAGAGGCGGACCTGGGAAGCTTACAGACCTTTAAAATTGGCAATACTTTAAGGTGACTGGCCTATGAAGAGGATGACCATGGAAGTGGACAGTCCTTAAAGATGCATTATTGTGTGTGGGTGGCCTTCTAAGAGACAACCCTGGGAATGGACAGACCTTTGGAAATGTCAATGTGGCTTATGAAGTGGAAATCCACTTGAACATGTGACATGTTTTGATGACTGGCCCTTTAAGAGGCAGACCCTAGATATGGACAAACCCTTGAAGAGGTGACAAATTTAGGGAATTATGTCCTTTAAGAGGTTGACCAGGGTTGTGTACAAACCCTTGAAACAACAGTATTTTAAGTGTACTGGCCCTTTAAGAGGTGGACCTGGGAAGCTTACAGACCTTTAAAATTGGCAATACTTTAAGGTGACTGGCCTATGAAGACGATGACCATGGAAGTGGACAGTCCTTAAAGATGCATTATTGTGTGTGGGTGGCCTTCTAAGAGACAACCCTGGGAATGGACAGACCTTTGGAAATGTCAATGTGGCTTATGACGTGGAAAGCCACTTGAACATGTGACATGTTTTGCGGACTGGCCCTTTAAGAGGCAGACCCTAGAAGTGGACAAACCCTTGAAGAGGTGACAAATTTAGGGGATTATGTCCTTTAAGAGGTTGACCAGGGTTGTGTACAAACCCTCAAAACAACAGCATTTTAAGTGTACTGGCCCTTTAAGAGGTGGACCTGGGAAGCTTACGGACCTTAAAAATTGGCAATACTTTAAGGTGACTGGCCTATGAAGAGGATGACCATGGAAGTGGACAGTCCTTAAAGATGCATTATTGTGTGTGGGTGGCCTTCTAAGAGACAACCCTGGGAATGGACAGACCTTTGGAAATGTCAATGTGGCTTATGACGTGGAAAGCCACTTGAACATGTGACATGTTTTGCGGACTGGCCCTTTAAGAGGCAGACCCTAGAAGTGGACAAACCCTTGAAGAGGTGACAAATTTAGGGAATTATGTCCTTTAAGAGGTTGACCAGGGTTGTGTACAAACCCTCAAAACAACAGCATTTTAAGTGTACTGGCCGTTTAAGAGGTGGACCTGGGAAGCTTACGGACCTTAAAAATTGGCAATACTTTAAGGTGACTGGCCTATGAAGAGGATGACCATGGAAGTGGACAGTCCTTAAAGATGCATTATTGTGTGTGGGTGGCCTTCTAAGAGACAACCCTGGGAATGGACAGACCTTTGGAAATGTCAATGTGGCTTATGAAGTGGAAAGCCACTTGAACATGTGACATGTTTTGATGACTGGCCCTTTAAGAGGCAGACCCTAGAAGTGGACAAACCCTTGAAGAGGTGACAAATTTAGGGAATTATGTCCTTTAAGAGGTTGACCAGGGTTGTGTACAAACCCTTGAAACAACAGCATTTTAAGTGTACTGGCCCTTTAAGAGGTGGACCTGGGAAGCTTACAGACCTTTAAAATTGGCAATACTTTAAGGTGACTGGCCTATGAAGAGGATGACCATGGAAGTGGACAGTCCTTAAAGATGCATTATTGTGTGTGGGTGGCCTTCTAAGAGACAACCCTGGGAATGGACAGACCTTTGGAAATGTCAATGTGGCTTATGAAGTGGAAAGCCACTTGAACATGTGACATGTTTTGATGACTGGCCCTTTAAGAGGCAGACCCTAGAAGTGGACAAACCCTTGAAGAGGTGACAAATTTAGGGAATTATGTCCTTTAAGAGGTTGACCAGGGTTGTGTACAAACCCTTGAAACAACAGCATTTTAAGTGTACTGGCCCTTTAAGAGGTGGACCTGGGAAGCTTACAGACCTTTAAAATTGGCAATACTTTAAGGTGACTGGCCTATGAAGAGGATGACCATGGAAGTGGACAGTCCTTAAAGATGCATTATTGTGTGTGGGTGGCCTTCTAAGAGACAACCCTGGGAATGGACAGACCTTTGGAAATGTCAATGTGGCTTATGAAGTGGAAAGCCACTTGAACATGTGACATGTTTTGATGACTGGCCCTTTAAGAGGCAGACCCTAGAAGTGGACAAACCCTTGAAGAGGTGACAAATTTAGGGAATTATGTCCTTTAAGAGGTTGACCAGGGTTGTGTACAAACCCTCGAAACAACAGCATTTTAAGTGTACTGGCCCTTTAAGAGGTGGACCTGGGAAGCTTACAGACCTTTAAAATTGGCAATACTTTAAGGTGACTGGCCTATGAAGAGGATGACCATGGAAGTGGACAGTCCTTAAAGATGCATTATTGTGTGTGGGTGGCCTTCTAAGAGACAACCCTGGGAATGGACAGACCTTTGGAAATGTCAATGTGGCTTATGAAGTGGAAAGCCACTTGAACATGTGACATGTTTTGATGACTGGCCCTTTAAGAGGCAGACCCTAGAAGTGGACAAACCCTTGAAGAGGTGACAAATTTAGGGAATTATGTCCTTTAAGAGGTTGACCAGGGTTGTGTACAAACCCTTGAAACAACAGCATTTTAAGTGTACTGGCCCTTTAAGAGGTGGACCTGGGAAGCTTACGGACCTTTAAAATTGGCAATACTTTAAGGTGACTGGCCTATGAAGAGGATGACCATGGAAGTGGACAGTCCTTAAAGATGCATTATTGTGTGTGGGTGGCCATCTAAGAGACAACCCTGGGAATGGACAGACCTTTGGAAATGTCAATGTGGCTTATGAAGTGGAAAGCCACTTGAACATGTGACATGTTTTGATGACTGGCCCTTTAAGAGGCAGACCCTAGAAGTGGACAAACCCTTGAAGAGGTGACAAATTTAGGGAATTATGTCCTTTAAGAGGTTGACCAGGGTTGTGTACAAACCCTCAAAACAACAGCATTTTAAGTGTACTGGCCCTTTAAGAGGTGGACCTGGGAAGCTTACGGACCTTTAAAATTGGCAATACTTTAAGGTGACTGGCCTATGAAGAGGATGACCATGGAAGTGGACAGTCCTTAAAGATGCATTATTGTGTGTGGGTGGCCTTCTAAGAGACAACCCTGGGAATGGACAGACCTTTGGAAATGTCAATGTGGCTTATGAAGTGGAAAGCCACTTGAACATGTGACATGTTTTGCGGACTGGCCCTTTAAGAGGCAGACCCTAGAAGTGGACAAACCCTTGAAGAGGTGACAAATTTAGGGAATTATGTCCTTTAAGAGGTTGACCAGGGTTGTGTACAAACCCTCGAAACAACAGCATTTTAAGTGTACTGGCCCTTTAAGAGGTGGACCTGGGAAGCTTACAGACCTTTAAAATTGGCAATACTTTAAGGTGACTGGCCTATGAAGAGGATGACCATGGAAGTGGACAGTCCTTAAAGATGCATTATTGTGTGTGGGTGGCCTTCTAAGAGACAACCCTGGGAATGGACAGACCTTTGGAAATGTCAATGTGGCTTATGAAGTGGAAATCCACTTGAACATGTGACATGTTTTGATGACTGGCCCTTTAAGAGGCAGACCCTAGATATGGACAAACCCTTGAAGAGGTGACAAATTTAGGGAATTATGTCCTTTAAGAGGTTGACCAGGGTTGTGTACAAACCCTTGAAACAACAGTATTTTAAGTGTACTGGCCCTTTAAGAGGTGGACCTGGGAAGCTTACAGACCTTTAAAATTGGCAATACTTTAAGGTGACTGGCCTATGAAGAGGATGACCATGGAAGTGGACAGTCCTTAAAGATGCATTATTGTGTGTGGGTGGCCTTCTAAGAGACAACCCTGGGAATGGACAGACCTTTGGAAATGTCAATGTGGCTTATGAAGTGGAAAGCCACTTGAACATGTGACATGTTTTGCGGACTGGCCCTTTAAGAGGCAGACCCTAGAAGTGGACAAACCCTTGAAGAGGTGACAAATTTAGGGAATTATGTCCTTTAAGAGGTTGACCAGGGTTGTGTACAAACCCTTGAAACAACAGCATTTTAAGTGTACTGGCCCTTTAAGAGGTGGACCTGGGAAGCTTACAGACCTTTAAAATTGGCAATACTTTAAGGTGACTGGCCTATGAAGAGGATGACCATGGAAGTGGACAGTCCTTAAAGATGCATTATTGTGTGTGGGTGGCCTTCTAAGAGACAACCCTGGGAATGGACAGACCTTTGGAAATGTCAATGTGGCTTATGAAGTGGAAAGCCACTTGAACATGTGACATGTTTTGATGACTGGCCCTTTAAGAGGCAGACCCTAGAAGTGGACAAACCCTTGAAGAGGTGACATATTTAGGGAATTATGTCCTTTAAGAGGTTGACCAGGGTTGTGTACAAACCCTCGAAACAACAGCATTTTAAGTGTACTGGCCCTTTAAGAGGTGGACCTGGGAAGCTTACAGACCTTTAAAATTGGCAATACTTTAAGGTGACTGGCCTATGAAGAGGATGACCATGGAAGTGGACAGTCCTTAAAGATGCATTATTGTGTGTGGGTGGCCTTCTAAGAGACAACCCTGGGAATGGACAGACCTTTGGAAATGTCAATGTGGCTTATGAAGTGGAAAGCCACTTGAACATGTGACATGTTTTGATGACTGGCCCTTTAAGAGGCAGACCCTAGAAGTGGACAAACCCTTGAAGAGGTGACAAATTTAGGGAATTATGTCCTTTAAGAGGTTGACCAGGGTTGTGTACAAACCCTCGAAACAACAGCATTTTAAGTGTACTGGCCCTTTAAGAGGTGGACCTGGGAAGCTTACAGACCTTTAAAATTGGCAATACTTTAAGGTGACTGGCCTATGAAGAGGATGACCATGGAAGTGGACAGTCCTTAAAGATGCATTATTGTGTGTGGGTGGCCTTCTAAGAGACAACCCTGGGAATGGACAGACCTTTGGAAATGTCAATGTGGCTTATGAAGTGGAAAGCCACTTGAACATGTGACATGTTTTGATGACTGGCCCTTTAAGAGGCAGACCCTAGAAGTGGACAAACCCTTGAAGAGGTGACAAATTTAGGGAATTATGTCCTTTAAGAGGTTGACCAGGGTTGAGTACAAACCCTTGAAACAACAGCATTTTAAGTGTACTGGCCCTTTAAGAGGTGGACCTGGGAAGCTTACAGACCTTTAAAATTGGCAATACTTTAAGGTGACTGGCCTATGAAGAGGATGACCATGGAAGTGGACAGTCCTTAAAGATGCATTATTGTGTGTGGGTGGCCTTCTAAGAGACAACCCTGGGAATGGACAGACCTTTGGAAATGTCAATGTGGCTTATGAAGTGGAAAGCCACTTGAACATGTGACATGTTTTGATGACTGGCCCTTTAAGAGGCAGACCCTAGAAGTGGACAAACCCTTGAAGAGGTGACAAATTTAGGGAATTATGTCCTTTAAGAGGTTGACCAGGGTTGTGTACAAACCCTTGAAACAACAGCATTTTAAGTGTACTGGCCCTTTAAGAGGTGGACCTGGGAAGCTTACAGACCTTTAAAATTGGCAATACTTTAAGGTGACTGGCCTATGAAGAGGATGACCATGGAAGTGGACAGTCCTTAAAGATGCATTATTGTGTGTGGGTGGCCTTCTAAGAGACAACCCTGGGAATGGACAGACCTTTGGAAATGTCAATGTGGCTTATGAAGTGGAAAGCCACTTGAACATGTGACATGTTTTGATGACTGGCCCTTTAAGAGGCAGACCCTAGAAGTGGACAAACCCTTGAAGAGGTGACAAATTTAGGGAATTATGTCCTTTAAGAGGTTGACCAGGGTTGTGTACAAACCCTCGAAACAACAGCATTTTAAGTGTACTGGCCCTTTAAGAGGTGGACCTGGGAAGCTTACAGACCTTTAAAATTGGCAATACTTTAAGGTGACTGGCCTATGAAGAGGATGACCATGGAAGTGGACAGTCCTTAAAGATGCATTATTGTGTGTGGGTGGCCTTCTAAGAGACAACCCTGGGAATGGACAGACCTTTGGAAATGTCAATGTGGCTTATGAAGTGGAAAGCCACTTGAACATGTGACATGTTTTGATGACTGGCCCTTTAAGAGGCAGACCCTAGAAGTGGACAAACCCTTGAAGAGGTGACAAATTTAGGGAATTATGTCCTTTAAGAGGTTGACCAGGGTTGTGTACAAACCCTCGAAACAACAGCATTTTAAGTGTACTGGCCCTTTAAGAGGTGGACCTGGGAAGCTTGCGGACCTTTAAAATTGGCAATACTTTAAGGTGACTGGCCTATGAAGAGGATGACCATGGAAGTGGACAGTCCTTAAAGATGCATTATTGTGTGTGGGTGGCCATCTAAGAGACAACCCTGGGAATGGACAGACCTTTGGAAATGTCAATGTGGCTTATGAAGTGGAAAGCCACTTGAACATGTGACATGTTTTGCGGACTGGCCCTTTAAGAGGCAGACCCTAGAAGTGGACAAACCCTTGAAGAGGTGACAAATTTAGGGAATTATGTCCTTTAAGAGGTTGACCAGGGTTGTGTACAAACCCTCGAAACAACAGCATTTTAAGTGTACTGGCCCTTAAAGAGGTGGACCTGGGAAGCTTACGGACCTTTAAAATTGGCAATACTTTAAGGTGACTGGCCTATGAAGAGGATGACCATGGAAGTGGACATTCCTTAAAGATGCATTATTGTGTGTGGGTGGCCTTCTAAGAGACAACCCTGGGAATGGACAGACCTTTGGAAATGTCAATGTGGCTTATGAAGTGGAAAGCCACTTGAACATGTGACATGTTTTGCGGACTGGCCCTTTAAGAAGCAGACCCTAGAAGTGGACACACCCTTGAAGAGGTGACAAATTTAGGGAATTATGTCCTTTAAGAGGTTGACCAGGGTTGTGTACAAACCCTCAAAACAACAGCATTTTAAGTGTACTGGCCCTTTAAGAGGTGGACCTGGGAAGCTTACGGACCTTTAAAATTGGCAATACTTTAAGGTGACTGGCCTATGAAGAGGATGACCATGGAAGTGGACAGTCCTTAAAGATGCATTATTGTGTGTGGGTGGCCATCTAAGAGACAACCCTGGGAATGGACAGACCTTTGGAAATGTCAATGTGGCTTATGAAGTGGAAAGCCACTTGAACATGTGACATGTTTTGATGACTGGCCCTTTAAGAGGCAGACCCTAGAAGTGGACAAACCCTTGAAGAGGTGACAAATTTAGGGAATTATGTCCTTTAAGAGGTTGACCAGGGTTGTGTACAAACCCTCAAAACAACAGCATTTTAAGTGTACTGGCCCTTTAAGAGGTGGACCTGGGAAGCTTACGGACCTTTAAAATTGGCAATACTTTAAGGTGACTGGCCTATGAAGAGGATGACCATGGAAGTGGACAGTCCTTAAAGATGCATTATTGTGTGTGGGTGGCCTTCTAAGAGACAACCCTGGGAATGGACAGACCTTTGGAAATGTCAATGTGGCTTATGAAGTGGAAATCCACTTGAACATGTGACATGTTTTGATGACTGGCCCTTTAAGAGGCAGACCCTAGATATGGACAAACCCTTGAAGAGGTGACAAATTTAGGGAATTATGTCCTTTAAGAGGTTGACCAGGGTTGTGTACAAACCCTTGAAACAACAGTATTTTAAGTGTACTGGCCCTTTAAGAGGTGGACCTGGGAAGCTTACAGACCTTTAAAATTGGCAATACTTTAAGGTGACTGGCCTATGAAGACGATGACCATGGAAGTGGACAGTCCTTAAAGATGCATTATTGTGTGTGGGTGGCCTTCTAAGAGACAACCCTGGGAATGGACAGACCTTTGGAAATGTCAATGTGGCTTATGACGTGGAAAGCCACTTGAACATGTGACATGTTTTGCGGACTGGCCCTTTAAGAGGCAGACCCTAGAAGTGGACAAACCCTTGAAGAGGTGACAAATTTAGGGGATTATGTCCTTTAAGAGGTTGACCAGGGTTGTGTACAAACCCTCAAAACAACAGCATTTTAAGTGTACTGGCCCTTTAAGAGGTGGACCTGGGAAGCTTACGGACCTTAAAAATTGGCAATACTTTAAGGTGACTGGCCTATGAAGAGGATGACCATGGAAGTGGACAGTCCTTAAAGATGCATTATTGTGTGTGGGTGGCCTTCTAAGAGACAACCCTGGGAATGGACAGACCTTTGGAAATGTCAATGTGGCTTATGACGTGGAAAGCCACTTGAACATGTGACATGTTTTGCGGACTGGCCCTTTAAGAGGCAGACCCTAGAAGTGGACAAACCCTTGAAGAGGTGACAAATTTAGGGAATTATGTCCTTTAAGAGGTTGACCAGGGTTGTGTACAAACCCTCAAAACAACAGCATTTTAAGTGTACTGGCCGTTTAAGAGGTGGACCTGGGAAGCTTACGGACCTTAAAAATTGGCAATACTTTAAGGTGACTGGCCTATGAAGAGGATGACCATGGAAGTGGACAGTCCTTAAAGATGCATTATTGTGTGTGGGTGGCCTTCTAAGAGACAACCCTGGGAATGGACAGACCTTTGGAAATGTCAATGTGGCTTATGAAGTGGAAAGCCACTGGAACATGTGACATGTTTTAATGACTGGCCCTTTAAGAGGCAGACCCTAGAAGTGGACAAACCCTTGAAGAGGTGACAAATTTAGGGAATTATGTCCTTTAAGAGGTTGACCAGGGTTGTGTACAAACCCTTGAAACAACAGCATTTTAAGTGTACTGGCCCTTTAAGAGGTGGACCTGGGAAGCTTACAGACCTTTAAAATTGGCAATACTTTAAGGTGACTGGCCTATGAAGAGGATGACCATGGAAGTGGACAGTCCTTAAAGATGCATTATTGTGTGTGGGTGGCCTTCTAAGAGACAACCCTGGGAATGGACAGACCTTTGGAAATGTCAATGTGGCTTATGAAGTGGAAAGCCACTTGAACATGTGACATGTTTTGATGACTGGCCCTTTAAGAGGCAGACCCTAGAAGTGGACAAACCCTTGAAGAGGTGACAAATTTAGGGAATTATGTCCTTTAAGAGGTTGACCAGGGTTGTGTACAAACCCTTGAAACAACAGCATTTTAAGTGTACTGGCCCTTTAAGAGGTGGACCTGGGAAGCTTACAGACCTTTAAAATTGGCAATACTTTAAGGTGACTGGCCTATGAAGAGGATGACCATGGAAGTGGACAGTCCTTAAAGATGCATTATTGTGTGTGGGTGGCCTTCTAAGAGACAACCCTGGGAATGGACAGACCTTTGGAAATGTCAATGTGGCTTATGAAGTGGAAAGCCACTTGAACATGTGACATGTTTTGATGACTGGCCCTTTAAGAGGCAGACCCTAGAAGTGGACAAACCCTTGAAGAGGTGACAAATTTAGGGAATTATGTCCTTTAAGAGGTTGACCAGGGTTGTGTACAAACCCTCGAAACAACAGCATTTTAAGTGTACTGGCCCTTTAAGAGGTGGACCTGGGAAGCTTACAGACCTTTAAAATTGGCAATACTTTAAGGTGACTGGCCTATGAAGAGGATGACCATGGAAGTGGACAGTCCTTAAAGATGCATTATTGTGTGTGGGTGGCCTTCTAAGAGACAACCCTGGGAATGGACAGACCTTTGGAAATGTCAATGTGGCTTATGAAGTGGAAAGCCACTTGAACATGTGACATGTTTTGATGACTGGCCCTTTAAGAGGCAGACCCTAGAAGTGGACAAACCCTTGAAGAGGTGACAAATTTAGGGAATTATGTCCTTTAAGAGGTTGACCAGGGTTGTGTACAAACCCTTGAAACAACAGCATTTTAAGTGTACTGGCCCTTTAAGAGGTGGACCTGGGAAGCTTACGGACCTTTAAAATTGGCAATACTTTAAAGTGACTGGCCTATGAAGAGGATGACCATGGAAGTGGACAGTCCTTAAAGATGCATTATTGTGTGTGGGTGGCCATCTAAGAGACAACCCTGGGAATGGACAGACCTTTGGAAATGTCAATGTGGCTTATGAAGTGGAAAGCCACTTGAACATGTGACATGTTTTGATGACTGGCCCTTTAAGAGGCAGACCCTAGAAGTGGACAAACCCTTGAAGAGGTGACAAATTTAGGGAATTATGTCCTTTAAGAGGTTGACCAGGGTTGTGTACAAACCCTCAAAACAACAGCATTTTAAGTGTACTGGCCCTTTAAGAGGTGGACCTGGGAAGCTTACGGACCTTTAAAATTGGCAATACTTTAAGGTGACTGGCCTATGAAGAGGATGACCATGGAAGTGGACAGTCCTTAAAGATGCATTATTGTGTGTGGGTGGCCTTCTAAGAGACAACCCTGGGAATGGACAGACCTTTGGAAATGTCAATGTGGCTTATGAAGTGGAAAGCCACTTGAACATGTGACATGTTTTGCGGACTGGCCCTTTAAGAGGCAGACCCTAGAAGTGGACAAACCCTTGAAGAGGTGACAAATTTAGGGAATTATGTCCTTTAAGAGGTTGACCAGGGTTGTGTACAAACCCTCGAAACAACAGCATTTTAAGTGTACTGGCCCTTTAAGAGGTGGACCTGGGAAGCTTACAGACCTTTAAAATTGGCAATACTTTAAGGTGACTGGCCTATGAAGAGGATGACCATGGAAGTGGACAGTCCTTAAAGATGCATTATTGTGTGTGGGTGGCCTTCTAAGAGACAACCCTGGGAATGGACAGACCTTTGGAAATGTCAATGTGGCTTATGAAGTGGAAATCCACTTGAACATGTGACATGTTTTGATGACTGGCCCTTTAAGAGGCAGACCCTAGATATGGACAAACCCTTGAAGAGGTGACAAATTTAGGGAATTATGTCCTTTAAGAGGTTGACCAGGGTTGTGTACAAACCCTTGAAACAACAGTATTTTAAGTGTACTGGCCCTTTAAGAGGTGGACCTGGGAAGCTTACAGACCTTTAAAATTGGCAATACTTTAAGGTGACTGGCCTATGAAGAGGATGACCATGGAAGTGGACAGTCCTTAAAGATGCATTATTGTGTGTGGGTGGCCTTCTAAGAGACAACCCTGGGAATGGACAGACCTTTGGAAATGTCAATGTGGCTTATGAAGTGGAAAGCCACTTGAACATGTGACATGTTTTGCGGACTGGCCCTTTAAGAGGCAGACCCTAGAAGTGGACAAACCCTTGAAGAGGTGACAAATTTAGGGAATTATGTCCTTTAAGAGGTTGACCAGGGTTGTGTACAAACCCTTGAAACAACAGCATTTTAAGTGTACTGGCCCTTTAAGAGGTGGACCTGGGAAGCTTACAGACCTTTAAAATTGGCAATACTTTAAGGTGACTGGCCTATGAAGAGGATGACCATGGAAGTGGACAGTCCTTAAAGATGCATTATTGTGTGTGGGTGGCCTTCTAAGAGACAACCCAGGGAATGGACAGACCTTTGGAAATGTCAATGTGGCTTATGAAGTGGAAAGCCACTTGAACATGTGACATGTTTTGCGGACTGGCCCTTTAAGAGGCAGACCCTAGAAGTGGACAAACCCTTGAAGAGGTGACAAATTTAGGGAATTATGTCCTTTAAGAGGTTGACCAGGGTTGTGTACAAACCCTCGAAACAACAGCATTTTAAGTGTACTGGCCCTTTAAGAGGTGGACCTGGGAAGCTTACGGACCTTTAAAATTGGCAATACTTTAAGGTGACTGGCCTATGAAGAGGATGACCATGGAAGTGGACAGTCCTTAAAGATGCATTATTGTGTGTGGGTGGCCTTCTAAGAGACAACCCTGGGAATGGACAGACCTTTGGAAATGTCAATGTGGCTTATGAAGTGGAAAGCCACTTGAACATGTGACATGTTTTGCGGACTGGCCCTTTAAGAGGCAGACCCTAGAAGTGGACAAACCCTTGAAGAGGTGACAAATTTAGGGAATTATGTCCTTTAAGAGGTTGACCAGGGTTGTGTACAAACCCTTGAAACAACAGCATTTTAAGTGTACTGGCCCTTTAAGAGGTGGACCTGGGAAGCTAACGGACCTTTAAAATTGGCAATACTTTAAGGTGACTGGCCTATGAAGAGGATGACCATGGAAGTGGACAGTCCTTAAAGATGCATTATTGTGTGTGGGTGGCCTTCTAAGAGACAACCCTGGGAATGGACAGACCTTTGGAAATGTCAATGTGGCTTATGAAGTGGAAAGCCACTTGAACATGTGACATGTTTTGATGACTGGCCCTTTAAGAGGCAGACCCTAGAAGTGGACAAACCCTTGAAGAGGTGACAAATTTAGGGAATTATGTCCTTTAAGAGGTTGACCAGGGTTGTGTACAAACCCTTGAAACAACAGCATTTTAAGTGTACTGGCCCTTTAAGAGGTGGACCTGGGAAGCTTACAGACCTTTAAAATTGGCAATACTTTAAGGTGACTGGCCTATGAAGAGGATGACCATGGAAGTGGACAGTCCTTAAAGATGCATTATTGTGTGTGGGTGGCCTTCTAAGAGACAACCCAGGGAATGGACAGACCTTTGGAAATGTCAATGTGGCTTATGAAGTGGAAAGCCACTTGAACATGTGACATGTTTTGCGGACTGGCCCTTTAAGAGGCAGACCCTAGAAGTGGACAAACCCTTGAAGAGGTGACAAATTTAGGGAATTATGTCCTTTAAGAGGTTGACCAGGGTTGTGTACAAACCCTTGAAACAACAGCATTTTAAGTGTACTGGCCCTTTAAGAGGTGGACCTGGGAAGCTAACGGACCTTTAAAATTGGCAATACTTTAAGGTGACTGGCCTATGAAGAGGATGACCATGGAAGTGGACAGTCCTTAAAGATGCATTATTGTGTGTGGGTGGCCTTCTAAGAGACAACCCTGGGAATGGACAGACCTTTGGAAATGTCAATGTGGCTTATGAAGTGGAAAGCCACTTGAACATGTGACATGTTTTGCGGACTGGCCCTTTAAGAGGCAGACCCTAGAAGTGGACAAACCCTTGAAGAGGTGACAAATTTAGGGAATTATGTCCTTTAAGAGGTTGACCAGGGTTGTGTACAAACCCTCAAAACAACAGCATTTTAAGTGTACTGGCCCTTTAAGAGGTGGACCTGGGAAGCTTACGGACCTTTAAAATTGGCAATACTTTAAGGTGACTGGCCTATGAAGAGGATGACCATGGAAGTGGACAGTCCTTAAAGATGCATTATTGTGTGTGGGTGGCCTTCTAAGAGACAACCCTGGGAATGGACAGACCTTTGGAAATGTCAATGTGGCTTATGAAGTGGAAAGCCACTTGAACATGTGACATGTTTTGATGACTGGCCCTTTAAGAGGCAGACCCTAGAAGTGGACAAACCCTTGAAGAGGTGACAAATTTAGGGAATTATGTCCTTTAAGAGGTTGACCAGGGTTGTGTACAAACCCTTGAAACAACAGCATTTTAAGTGTACTGGCCCTTTAAGAGGTGGACCTGGGAAGCTTACAGACCTTTAAAATTGGCAATACTTTAAGGTGACTGGCCTATGAAGAGGATGACCATGGAAGTGGACAGTCCTTAAAGATGCATTATTGTGTGTGGGTGGCCTTCTAAGAGACAACCCAGGGAATGGACAGACCTTTGGAAATGTCAATGTGGCTTATGAAGTGGAAAGCCACTTGAACATGTGACATGTTTTGCGGACTGGCCCTTTAAGAGGCAGACCCTAGAAGTGGACAAACCCTTGAAGAGGTGACAAATTTAGGGAATTATGTCCTTTAAGAGGTTGACCAGGGTTGTGTACAAACCCTCGAAACAACAGCATTTTAAGTGTACTGGCCCTTTAAGAGGTGGACCTGGGAAGCTTACAGACCTTTAAAATTGGCAATACTTTAAGGTGACTGGCCTATGAAGAGGATGACCATGGAAGTGGACAGTCCTTAAAGATGCATTATTGTGTGTGGGTGGCCTTCTAAGAGACAACCCTGGGAATGGACAGACCTTTGGAAATGTCAATGTGGCTTATGAAGTGGAAATCCACTTGAACATGTGACATGTTTTGATGACTGGCCCTTTAAGAGGCAGACCCTAGATATGGACAAACCCTTGAAGAGGTGACAAATTTAGGGAATTATGTCCTTTAAGAGGTTGACCAGGGTTGTGTACAAACCCTTGAAACAACAGTATTTTAAGTGTACTGGCCCTTTAAGAGGTGGACCTGGGAAGCTTACAGACCTTTAAAATTGGCAATACTTTAAGGTGACTGGCCTATGAAGAGGATGACCATGGAAGTGGACAGTCCTTAAAGATGCATTATTGTGTGTGGGTGGCCTTCTAAGAGACAACCCTGGGAATGGACAGACCTTTGGAAATGTCAATGTGGCTTATGAAGTGGAAAGCCACTTGAACATGTGACATGTTTTGATGACTGGCCCTTTAAGAGGCAGACCCTAGAAGTGGACAAACCCTTGAAGAGGTGACAAATTTAGGGAATTATGTCCTTTAAGAGGTTGACCAGGGTTGTGTACAAACCCTTGAAACAACAGCATTTTAAGTGTACTGGCCCTTTAAGAGGTGGACCTGGGAAGCTTACAGACCTTTAAAATTGGCAATACTTTAAGGTGACTGGCCTATGAAGAGGATGACCATGGAAGTGGACAGTCCTTAAAGATGCATTATTGTGTGTGGGTGGCCTTCTAAGAGACAACCCAGGGAATGGACAGACCTTTGGAAATGTCAATGTGGCTTATGAAGTGGAAAGCCACTTGAACATGTGACATGTTTTGCGGACTGGCCCTTTAAGAGGCAGACCCTAGAAGTGGACAAACCCTTGAAGAGGTGACAAATTTAGGGAATTATGTCCTTTAAGAGGTTGACCAGGGTTGTGTACAAACCCTCGAAACAACAGCATTTTAAGTGTACTGGCCCTTTAAGAGGTGGACCTGGGAAGCTTACGGACCTTTAAAATTGGCAATACTTTAAGGTGACTGGCCTATGAAGAGGATGACCATGGAAGTGGACAGTCCTTAAAGATGCATTATTGTGTGTGGGTGGCCTTCTAAGAGACAACCCTGGGAATGGACAGACCTTTGGAAATGTCAATGTGGCTTATGAAGTGGAAAGCCACTTGAACATGTGACATGTTTTGCGGACTGGCCCTTTAAGAGGCAGACCCTAGAAGTGGACAAACCCTTGAAGAGGTGACAAATTTAGGGAATTATGTCCTTTAAGAGGTTGACCAGGGTTGTGTACAAACCCTTGAAACAACAGCATTTTAAGTGTACTGGCCCTTTAAGAGGTGGACCTGGGAAGCTAACGGACCTTTAAAATTGGCAATACTTTAAGGTGACTGGCCTATGAAGAGGATGACCATGGAAGTGGACAGTCCTTAAAGATGCATTATTGTGTGTGGGTGGCCTTCTAAGAGACAACCCTGGGAATGGACAGACCTTTGGAAATGTCAATGTGGCTTATGAAGTGGAAAGCCACTTGAACATGTGACATGTTTTGCGGACTGGCCCTTTAAGAGGCAGACCCTAGAAGTGGACAAACCCTTGAAGAGGTGACAAATTTAGGGAATTATGTCCTTTAAGAGGTTGACCAGGGTTGTGTACAAACCCTCAAAACAACAGCATTTTAAGTGTACTGGCCCTTTAAGAGGTGGACCTGGGAAGCTTACGGACCTTTAAAATTGGCAATACTTTAAGGTGACTGGCCTATGAAGAGGATGACCATGGAAGTGGACAGTCCTTAAAGATGCATTATTGTGTGTGGGTGGCCTTCTAAGAGACAACCCTGGGAATGGACAGACCTTTGGAAATGTCAATGTGGCTTATGAAGTGGAAAGCCACTTGAACATGTGACATGTTTTGATGACTGGCCCTTTAAGAGGCAGACCCTAGAAGTGGACAAACCCTTGAAGAGGTGACAAATTTAGGGAATTATGTCCTTTAAGAGGTTGACCAGGGTTGTGTACAAACCCTTGAAACAACAGCATTTTAAGTGTACTGGCCCTTTAAGAGGTGGACCTGGGAAGCTTACAGACCTTTAAAATTGGCAATACTTTAAGGTGACTGGCCTATGAAGAGGATGACCATGGAAGTGGACAGTCCTTAAAGATGCATTATTGTGTGTGGGTGGCCTTCTAAGAGACAACCCAGGGAATGGACAGACCTTTGGAAATGTCAATGTGGCTTATGAAGTGGAAAGCCACTTGAACATGTGACATGTTTTGCGGACTGGCCCTTTAAGAGGCAGACCCTAGAAGTGGACAAACCCTTGAAGAGGTGACAAATTTAGGGAATTATGTCCTTTAAGAGGTTGACCAGGGTTGTGTACAAACCCTCGAAACAACAGCATTTTAAGTGTACTGGCCCTTTAAGAGGTGGACCTGGGAAGCTTACAGACCTTTAAAATTGGCAATACTTTAAGGTGACTGGCCTATGAAGAGGATGACCATGGAAGTGGACAGTCCTTAAAGATGCATTATTGTGTGTGGGTGGCCTTCTAAGAGACAACCCTGGGAATGGACAGACCTTTGGAAATGTCAATGTGGCTTATGAAGTGGAAATCCACTTGAACATGTGACATGTTTTGATGACTGGCCCTTTAAGAGGCAGACCCTAGATATGGACAAACCCTTGAAGAGGTGACAAATTTAGGGAATTATGTCCTTTAAGAGGTTGACCAGGGTTGTGTACAAACCCTTGAAACAACAGTATTTTAAGTGTACTGGCCCTTTAAGAGGTGGACCTGGGAAGCTAACGGACCTTTAAAATTGGCAATACTTTAAGGTGACTGGCCTATGAAGAGGATGACCATGGAAGTGGACAGTCCTTAAAGATGCATTATTGTGTGTGGGTGGCCTTCTAAGAGACAACCCTGGGAATGGACAGACCTTTGGAAATGTCAATGTGGCTTATGAAGTGGAAAGCCACTTGAACATGTGACATGTTTTGCGGACTGGCCCTTTAAGAGGCAGACCCTAGAAGTGGACAAACCCTTGAAGAGGTGACAAATTTAGGGAATTATGTCCTTTAAGAGGTTGACCAGGGTTGTGTACAAACCCTCAAAACAACAGCATTTTAAGTGTACTGGCCCTTTAAGAGGTGGACCTGGGAAGCTTACGGACCTTTAAAATTGGCAATACTTTAAGGTGACTGGCCTATGAAGAGGATGACCATGGAAGTGGACAGTCCTTAAAGATGCATTATTGTGTGTGGGTGGCCTTCTAAGAGACAACCCTGGGAATGGACAGACCTTTGGAAATGTCAATGTGGCTTATGAAGTGGAAAGCCACTTGAACATGTGACATGTTTTGATGACTGGCCCTTTAAGAGGCAGACCCTAGAAGTGGACAAACCCTTGAAGAGGTGACAAATTTAGGGAATTATGTCCTTTAAGAGGTTGACCAGGGTTGTGTACAAACCCTTGAAACAACAGCATTTTAAGTGTACTGGCCCTTTAAGAGGTGGACCTGGGAAGCTTACAGACCTTTAAAATTGGCAATACTTTAAGGTGACTGGCCTATGAAGAGGATGACCATGGAAGTGGACAGTCCTTAAAGATGCATTATTGTGTGTGGGTGGCCTTCTAAGAGACAACCCAGGGAATGGACAGACCTTTGGAAATGTCAATGTGGCTTATGAAGTGGAAAGCCACTTGAACATGTGACATGTTTTGCGGACTGGCCCTTTAAGAGGCAGACCCTAGAAGTGGACAAACCCTTGAAGAGGTGACAAATTTAGGGAATTATGTCCTTTAAGAGGTTGACCAGGGTTGTGTACAAACCCTCGAAACAACAGCATTTTAAGTGTACTGGCCCTTTAAGAGGTGGACCTGGGAAGCTTACAGACCTTTAAAATTGGCAATACTTTAAGGTGACTGGCCTATGAAGAGGATGACCATGGAAGTGGACAGTCCTTAAAGATGCATTATTGTGTGTGGGTGGCCTTCTAAGAGACAACCCTGGGAATGGACAGACCTTTGGAAATGTCAATGTGGCTTATGAAGTGGAAATCCACTTGAACATGTGACATGTTTTGATGACTGGCCCTTTAAGAGGCAGACCCTAGATATGGACAAACCCTTGAAGAGGTGACAAATTTAGGGAATTATGTCCTTTAAGAGGTTGACCAGGGTTGTGTACAAACCCTTGAAACAACAGTATTTTAAGTGTACTGGCCCTTTAAGAGGTGGACCTGGGAAGCTTACAGACCTTTAAAATTGGCAATACTTTAAGGTGACTGGCCTATGAAGAGGATGACCATGGAAGTGGACAGTCCTTAAAGATGCATTATTGTGTGTGGGTGGCCTTCTAAGAGACAACCCTGGGAATGGACAGACCTTTGGAAATGTCAATGTGGCTTATGAAGTGGAAAGCCACTTGAACATGTGACATGTTTTGCGGACTGGCCCTTTAAGAGGCAGACCCTAGAAGTGGACAAACCCTTGAAGAGGTGACAAATTTAGGGAATTATGTCCTTTAAGAGGTTGACCAGGGTTGTGTACAAACCCTTGAAACAACAGCATTTTAAGTGTACTGGCCCTTTAAGAGGTGGACCTGGGAAGCTTACAGACCTTTAAAATTGGCAATACTTTAAGGTGACTGGCCTATGAAGAGGATGACCATGGAAGTGGACAGTCCTTAAAGATGCATTATTGTGTGTGGGTGGCCTTCTAAGAGACAACCCAGGGAATGGACAGACCTTTGGAAATGTCAATGTGGCTTATGAAGTGGAAAGCCACTTGAACATGTGACATGTTTTGCGGACTGGCCCTTTAAGAGGCAGACCCTAGAAGTGGACAAACCCTTGAAGAGGTGACAAATTTAGGGAATTATGTCCTTTAAGAGGTTGACCAGGGTTGTGTACAAACCCTCGAAACAACAGCATTTTAAGTGTACTGGCCCTTTAAGAGGTGGACCTGGGAAGCTTACGGACCTTTAAAATTGGCAATACTTTAAGGTGACTGGCCTATGAAGAGGATGACCATGGAAGTGGACAGTCCTTAAAGATGCATTATTGTGTGTGGGTGGCCTTCTAAGAGACAACCCTGGGAATGGACAGACCTTTGGAAATGTCAATGTGGCTTATGAAGTGGAAAGCCACTTGAACATGTGACATGTTTTGCGGACTGGCCCTTTAAGAGGCAGACCCTAGAAGTGGACAAACCCTTGAAGAGGTGACAAATTTAGGGAATTATGTCCTTTAAGAGGTTGACCAGGGTTGTGTACAAACCCTTGAAACAACAGCATTTTAAGTGTACTGGCCCTTTAAGAGGTGGACCTGGGAAGCTAACGGACCTTTAAAATTGGCAATACTTTAAGGTGACTGGCCTATGAAGAGGATGACCATGGAAGTGGACAGTCCTTAAAGATGCATTATTGTGTGTGGGTGGCCTTCTAAGAGACAACCCTGGGAATGGACAGACCTTTGGAAATGTCAATGTGGCTTATGAAGTGGAAAGCCACTTGAACATGTGACATGTTTTGATGACTGGCCCTTTAAGAGGCAGACCCTAGAAGTGGACAAACCCTTGAAGAGGTGACAAATTTAGGGAATTATGTCCTTTAAGAGGTTGACCAGGGTTGTGTACAAACCCTTGAAACAACAGCATTTTAAGTGTACTGGCCCTTTAAGAGGTGGACCTGGGAAGCTTACAGACCTTTAAAATTGGCAATACTTTAAGGTGACTGGCCTATGAAGAGGATGACCATGGAAGTGGACAGTCCTTAAAGATGCATTATTGTGTGTGGGTGGCCTTCTAAGAGACAACCCAGGGAATGGACAGACCTTTGGAAATGTCAATGTGGCTTATGAAGTGGAAAGCCACTTGAACATGTGACATGTTTTGCGGACTGGCCCTTTAAGAGGCAGACCCTAGAAGTGGACAAACCCTTGAAGAGGTGACAAATTTAGGGAATTATGTCCTTTAAGAGGTTGACCAGGGTTGTGTACAAACCCTCGAAACAACAGCATTTTAAGTGTACTGGCCCTTTAAGAGGTGGACCTGGGAAGCTTACGGACCTTTAAAATTGGCAATACTTTAAGGTGACTGGCCTATGAAGAGGATGACCATGGAAGTGGACAGTCCTTAAAGATGCATTATTGTGTGTGGGTGGCCTTCTAAGAGACAACCCTGGGAATGGACAGACCTTTGGAAATGTCAATGTGGCTTATGAAGTGGAAAGCCACTTGAACATGTGACATGTTTTGCGGACTGGCCCTTTAAGAGGCAGACCCTAGAAGTGGACAAACCCTTGAAGAGGTGACAAATTTAGGGAATTATGTCCTTTAAGAGGTTGACCAGGGTTGTGTACAAACCCTTGAAACAACAGCATTTTAAGTGTACTGGCCCTTTAAGAGGTGGACCTGGGAAGCTAACGGACCTTTAAAATTGGCAATACTTTAAGGTGACTGGCCTATGAAGAGGATGACCATGGAAGTGGACAGTCCTTAAAGATGCATTATTGTGTGTGGGTGGCCTTCTAAGAGACAACCCTGGGAATGGACAGACCTTTGGAAATGTCAATGTGGCTTATGAAGTGGAAAGCCACTTGAACATGTGACATGTTTTGCGGACTGGCCCTTTAAGAGGCAGACCCTAGAAGTGGACAAACCCTTGAAGAGGTGACAAATTTAGGGAATTATGTCCTTTAAGAGGTTGACCAGGGTTGTGTACAAACCCTCAAAACAACAGCATTTTAAGTGTACTGGCCCTTTAAGAGGTGGACCTGGGAAGCTTACGGACCTTTAAAATTGGCAATACTTTAAGGTGACTGGCCTATGAAGAGGATGACCATGGAAGTGGACAGTCCTTAAAGATGCATTATTGTGTGTGGGTGGCCTTCTAAGAGACAACCCTGGGAATGGACAGACCTTTGGAAATGTCAATGTGGCTTATGAAGTGGAAAGCCACTTGAACATGTGACATGTTTTGATGACTGGCCCTTTAAGAGGCAGACCCTAGAAGTGGACAAACCCTTGAAGAGGTGACAAATTTAGGGAATTATGTCCTTTAAGAGGTTGACCAGGGTTGTGTACAAACCCTTGAAACAACAGCATTTTAAGTGTACTGGCCCTTTAAGAGGTGGACCTGGGAAGCTTACAGACCTTTAAAATTGGCAATACTTTAAGGTGACTGGCCTATGAAGAGGATGACCATGGAAGTGGACAGTCCTTAAAGATGCATTATTGTGTGTGGGTGGCCTTCTAAGAGACAACCCAGGGAATGGACAGACCTTTGGAAATGTCAATGTGGCTTATGAAGTGGAAAGCCACTTGAACATGTGACATGTTTTGCGGACTGGCCCTTTAAGAGGCAGACCCTAGAAGTGGACAAACCCTTGAAGAGGTGACAAATTTAGGGAATTATGTCCTTTAAGAGGTTGACCAGGGTTGTGTACAAACCCTCGAAACAACAGCATTTTAAGTGTACTGGCCCTTTAAGAGGTGGACCTGGGAAGCTTACAGACCTTTAAAATTGGCAATACTTTAAGGTGACTGGCCTATGAAGAGGATGACCATGGAAGTGGACAGTCCTTAAAGATGCATTATTGTGTGTGGGTGGCCTTCTAAGAGACAACCCTGGGAATGGACAGACCTTTGGAAATGTCAATGTGGCTTATGAAGTGGAAATCCACTTGAACATGTGACATGTTTTGATGACTGGCCCTTTAAGAGGCAGACCCTAGATATGGACAAACCCTTGAAGAGGTGACAAATTTAGGGAATTATGTCCTTTAAGAGGTTGACCAGGGTTGTGTACAAACCCTTGAAACAACAGTATTTTAAGTGTACTGGCCCTTTAAGAGGTGGACCTGGGAAGCTTACAGACCTTTAAAATTGGCAATACTTTAAGGTGACTGGCCTATGAAGAGGATGACCATGGAAGTGGACAGTCCTTAAAGATGCATTATTGTGTGTGGGTGGCCTTCTAAGAGACAACCCTGGGAATGGACAGACCTTTGGAAATGTCAATGTGGCTTATGAAGTGGAAAGCCACTTGAACATGTGACATGTTTTGCGGACTGGCCCTTTAAGAGGCAGACCCTAGAAGTGGACAAACCCTTGAAGAGGTGACAAATTTAGGGAATTATGTCCTTTAAGAGGTTGACCAGGGTTGTGTACAAACCCTTGAAACAACAGCATTTTAAGTGTACTGGCCCTTTAAGAGGTGGACCTGGGAAGCTTACAGACCTTTAAAATTGGCAATACTTTAAGGTGACTGGCCTATGAAGAGGATGACCATGGAAGTGGACAGTCCTTAAAGATGCATTATTGTGTGTGGGTGGCCTTCTAAGAGACAACCCAGGGAATGGACAGACCTTTGGAAATGTCAATGTGGCTTATGAAGTGGAAAGCCACTTGAACATGTGACATGTTTTGCGGACTGGCCCTTTAAGAGGCAGACCCTAGAAGTGGACAAACCCTTGAAGAGGTGACAAATTTAGGGAATTATGTCCTTTAAGAGGTTGACCAGGGTTGTGTACAAACCCTCGAAACAACAGCATTTTAAGTGTACTGGCCCTTTAAGAGGTGGACCTGGGAAGCTTACGGACCTTTAAAATTGGCAATACTTTAAGGTGACTGGCCTATGAAGAGGATGACCATGGAAGTGGACAGTCCTTAAAGATGCATTATTGTGTGTGGGTGGCCTTCTAAGAGACAACCCTGGGAATGGACAGACCTTTGGAAATGTCAATGTGGCTTATGAAGTGGAAAGCCACTTGAACATGTGACATGTTTTGCGGACTGGCCCTTTAAGAGGCAGACCCTAGAAGTGGACAAACCCTTGAAGAGGTGACAAATTTAGGGAATTATGTCCTTTAAGAGGTTGACCAGGGTTGTGTACAAACCCTTGAAACAACAGCATTTTAAGTGTACTGGCCCTTTAAGAGGTGGACCTGGGAAGCTAACGGACCTTTAAAATTGGCAATACTTTAAGGTGACTGGCCTATGAAGAGGATGACCATGGAAGTGGACAGTCCTTAAAGATGCATTATTGTGTGTGGGTGGCCTTCTAAGAGACAACCCTGGGAATGGACAGACCTTTGGAAATGTCAATGTGGCTTATGAAGTGGAAAGCCACTTGAACATGTGACATGTTTTGCGGACTGGCCCTTTAAGAGGCAGACCCTAGAAGTGGACAAACCCTTGAAGAGGTGACAAATTTAGGGAATTATGTCCTTTAAGAGGTTGACCAGGGTTGTGTACAAACCCTCAAAACAACAGCATTTTAAGTGTACTGGCCCTTTAAGAGGTGGACCTGGGAAGCTTACGGACCTTTAAAATTGGCAATACTTTAAGGTGACTGGCCTATGAAGAGGATGACCATGGAAGTGGACAGTCCTTAAAGATGCATTATTGTGTGTGGGTGGCCTTCTAAGAGACAACCCTGGGAATGGACAGACCTTTGGAAATGTCAATGTGGCTTATGAAGTGGAAAGCCACTTGAACATGTGACATGTTTTGATGACTGGCCCTTTAAGAGGCAGACCCTAGAAGTGGACAAACCCTTGAAGAGGTGACAAATTTAGGGAATTATGTCCTTTAAGAGGTTGACCAGGGTTGTGTACAAACCCTTGAAACAACAGCATTTTAAGTGTACTGGCCCTTTAAGAGGTGGACCTGGGAAGCTTACAGACCTTTAAAATTGGCAATACTTTAAGGTGACTGGCCTATGAAGAGGATGACCATGGAAGTGGACAGTCCTTAAAGATGCATTATTGTGTGTGGGTGGCCTTCTAAGAGACAACCCAGGGAATGGACAGACCTTTGGAAATGTCAATGTGGCTTATGAAGTGGAAAGCCACTTGAACATGTGACATGTTTTGCGGACTGGCCCTTTAAGAGGCAGACCCTAGAAGTGGACAAACCCTTGAAGAGGTGACAAATTTAGGGAATTATGTCCTTTAAGAGGTTGACCAGGGTTGTGTACAAACCCTCGAAACAACAGCATTTTAAGTGTACTGGCCCTTTAAGAGGTGGACCTGGGAAGCTTACAGACCTTTAAAATTGGCAATACTTTAAGGTGACTGGCCTATGAAGAGGATGACCATGGAAGTGGACAGTCCTTAAAGATGCATTATTGTGTGTGGGTGGCCTTCTAAGAGACAACCCTGGGAATGGACAGACCTTTGGAAATGTCAATGTGGCTTATGAAGTGGAAATCCACTTGAACATGTGACATGTTTTGATGACTGGCCCTTTAAGAGGCAGACCCTAGATATGGACAAACCCTTGAAGAGGTGACAAATTTAGGGAATTATGTCCTTTAAGAGGTTGACCAGGGTTGTGTACAAACCCTTGAAACAACAGTATTTTAAGTGTACTGGCCCTTTAAGAGGTGGACCTGGGAAGCTTACAGACCTTTAAAATTGGCAATACTTTAAGGTGACTGGCCTATGAAGAGGATGACCATGGAAGTGGACAGTCCTTAAAGATGCATTATTGTGTGTGGGTGGCCTTCTAAGAGACAACCCTGGGAATGGACAGACCTTTGGAAATGTCAATGTGGCTTATGAAGTGGAAAGCCACTTGAACATGTGACATGTTTTGCGGACTGGCCCTTTAAGAGGCAGACCCTAGAAGTGGACAAACCCTTGAAGAGGTGACAAATTTAGGGAATTATGTCCTTTAAGAGGTTGACCAGGGTTGTGTACAAACCCTTGAAACAACAGCATTTTAAGTGTACTGGCCCTTTAAGAGGTGGACCTGGGAAGCTTACAGACCTTTAAAATTGGCAATACTTTAAGGTGACTGGCCTATGAAGAGGATGACCATGGAAGTGGACAGTCCTTAAAGATGCATTATTGTGTGTGGGTGGCCTTCTAAGAGACAACCCTGGGAATGGACAGACCTTTGGAAATGTCAATGTGGCTTATGAAGTGGAAAGCCACTTGAACATGTGACATGTTTTGATGACTGGCCCTTTAAGAGGCAGACCCTAGAAGTGGACAAACCCTTGAAGAGGTGACATATTTAGGGAATTATGTCCTTTAAGAGGTTGACCAGGGTTGTGTACAAACCCTCGAAACAACAGCATTTTAAGTGTACTGGCCCTTTAAGAGGTGGACCTGGGAAGCTTACAGACCTTTAAAATTGGCAATACTTTAAGGTGACTGGCCTATGAAGAGGATGACCATGGAAGTGGACAGTCCTTAAAGATGCATTATTGTGTGTGGGTGGCCTTCTAAGAGACAACCCTGGGAATGGACAGACCTTTGGAAATGTCAATGTGGCTTATGAAGTGGAAAGCCACTTGAACATGTGACATGTTTTGATGACTGGCCCTTTAAGAGGCAGACCCTAGAAGTGGACAAACCCTTGAAGAGGTGACAAATTTAGGGAATTATGTCCTTTAAGAGGTTGACCAGGGTTGTGTACAAACCCTCGAAACAACAGCATTTTAAGTGTACTGGCCCTTTAAGAGGTGGACCTGGGAAGCTTACAGACCTTTAAAATTGGCAATACTTTAAGGTGACTGGCCTATGAAGAGGATGACCATGGAAGTGGACAGTCCTTAAAGATGCATTATTGTGTGTGGGTGGCCTTCTAAGAGACAACCCTGGGAATGGACAGACCTTTGGAAATGTCAATGTGGCTTATGAAGTGGAAAGCCACTTGAACATGTGACATGTTTTGATGACTGGCCCTTTAAGAGGCAGACCCTAGAAGTGGACAAACCCTTGAAGAGGTGACAAATTTAGGGAATTATGTCCTTTAAGAGGTTGACCAGGGTTGAGTACAAACCCTTGAAACAACAGCATTTTAAGTGTACTGGCCCTTTAAGAGGTGGACCTGGGAAGCTTACAGACCTTTAAAATTGGCAATACTTTAAGGTGACTGGCCTATGAAGAGGATGACCATGGAAGTGGACAGTCCTTAAAGATGCATTATTGTGTGTGGGTGGCCTTCTAAGAGACAACCCTGGGAATGGACAGACCTTTGGAAATGTCAATGTGGCTTATGAAGTGGAAAGCCACTTGAACATGTGACATGTTTTGATGACTGGCCCTTTAAGAGGCAGACCATAGAAGTGGACAAACCCTTGAAGAGGTGACAAATTTAGGGAATTATGTCCTTTAAGAGGTTGACCAGGGTTGTGTACAAACCCTTGAAACAACAGCATTTTAAGTGTACTGGCCCTTTAAGAGGTGGCCCTGGGAAGCTTACAGACCTTTAAAATTGGCAATACTTTAAGGTGACTGGACTATGAAGAGGATGACCATGGAAGTGGACAGTCCTTAAAGATGCATTATTGTGTGTGGGTGGCCTTCTAAGAGACAACCCTGGGAATGGACAGACCTTTGGAAATGTCAATGTGGCTTATGAAGTGGAAAGCCACTTGAACATGTGACATGTTTTGATGACTGGCCCTTTAAGAGGCAGACCCTAGAAGTGGACAAACCCTTGAAGAGGTGACAAATTTAGGGAATTATGTCCTTTAAGAGGTTGACCAGGGTTGTGTACAAACCCTCAAAACAACAGCATTTTAAGTGTACTGGCCCTTTAAGAGGTGGACCTGGGAAGCTTACGGACCTTTAAAATTGGCAATACTTTAAGGTGACTGGCCTATGAAGAGGATGACCATGGAAGTGGACAGTCCTTAAAGATGCATTATTGTGTGTGGGTGGCCTTCTAAGAGACAACCCTGGGAATGGACAGACCTTTGGAAATGTCAATGTGGCTTATGAAGTGGAAAGCCACTTGAACATGTGACATGTTTTGCGGACTGGCCCTTTAAGAGGCAGACCCTAGAAGTGGACAAACCCTTGAAGAGGTGACAAATTTAGGGAATTATGTCCTTTAAGAGGTTGACCAGGGTTGTGTACAAACCCTCGAAACAACAGCATTTTAAGTGTACTGGCCCTTTAAGAGGTGGACCTGGGAAGCTTACAGACCTTTAAAATTGGCAATACTTTAAGGTGACTGGCCTATGAAGAGGATGACCATGGAAGTGGACAGTCCTTAAAGATGCATTATTGTGTGTGGGTGGCCTTCTAAGAGACAACCCTGGGAATGGACAGACCTTTGGAAATGTCAATGTGGCTTATGAAGTGGAAATCCACTTGAACATGTGACATGTTTTGATGACTGGCCCTTTAAGAGGCAGACCCTAGATATGGACAAACCCTTGAAGAGGTGACAAATTTAGGGAAATATGTCCTTTAAGAGGTTGACCAGGGTTGTGTACAAACCCTTGAAACAACAGTATTTTAAGTGTACTGGCCCTTTAAGAGGTGGACCTGGGAAGCTTACAGACCTTTAAAATTGGCAATACTTTAAGGTGACTGGCCTATGAAGAGGATGACCATGGAAGTGGACAGTCCTTAAAGATGCATTATTGTGTGTGGGTGGCCTTCTAAGAGACAACCCTGGGAATGGACAGACCTTTGGAAATGTCAATGTGGCTTATGAAGTGGAAAGCCACTTGAACATGTGACATGTTTTGCGGACTGGCCCTTTAAGAGGCAGACCCTAGAAGTGGACAAACCCTTGAAGAGGTGACAAATTTAGGGAATTATGTCCTTTAAGAGGTTGACCAGGGTTGTGTACAAACCCTTGAAACAACAGCATTTTAAGTGTACTGGCCCTTTAAGAGGTGGACCTGGGAAGCTTACAGACCTTTAAAATTGGCAATACTTTAAGGTGACTGGCCTATGAAGAGGATGACCATGGAAGTGGACAGTCCTTAAAGATGCATTATTGTGTGTGGGTGGCCTTCTAAGAGACAACCCTGGGAATGGACAGACCTTTGGAAATGTCAATGTGGCTTATGAAGTGGAAATCCACTTGAACATGTGACATGTTTTGATGACTGGCCCTTTAAGAGGCAGACCCTAGATATGGACAAACCCTTGAAGAGGTGACAAATTTAGGGAATTATGTCCTTTAAGAGGTTGACCAGGGTTGTGTACAAACCCTTGAAACAACAGTATTTTAAGTGTACTGGCCCTTTAAGAGGTGGACCTGGGAAGCTTACAGACCTTTAAAATTGGCAATACTTTAAGGTGACTGGCCTATGAAGAGGATGACCATGGAAGTGGACAGTCCTTAAAGATGCATTATTGTGTGTGGGTGGCCTTCTAAGAGACAACCCTGGGAATGGACAGACCTTTGGAAATGTCAATGTGGCTTATGAAGTGGAAAGCCACTTGAACATGTGACATGTTTTGCGGACTGGCCCTTTAAGAGGCAGACCCTAGAAGTGGACAAACCCTTGAAGAGGTGACAAATTTAGGGAATTATGTCCTTTAAGAGGTTGACCAGGGTTGTGTACAAACCCTCGAAACAACAGCATTTTAAGTGTACTGGCCCTTTAAGAGGTGGACCTGGGAAGCTTACAGACCTTTAAAATTGGCAATACTTTAAGGTGACTGGCCTATGAAGAGGATGACCATGGAAGTGGACAGTCCTTAAAGATGCATTATTGTGTGTGGGTGGCCTTCTAAGAGACAACCCTGGGAATGGACAGACCTTTGGAAATGTCAATGTGGCTTATGAAGTGGAAAGCCACTTGAACATGTGACATGTTTTGATGACTGGCCCTTTAAGAGGCAGACCCTAGAAGTGGACAAACCCTTGAAGAGGTGACAAATTTAGGGAATTATGTCCTTTAAGAGGTTGACCAGGGTTGTGTACAAACCCTCGAAACAACAGCATTTTAAGTGTACTGGCCCTTTAAGAGGTGGACCTGGGAAGCTTACAGACCTTTAAAATTGGCAATACTTTAAGGTGACTGGCCTATGAAGAGGATGACCATGGAAGTGGACAGTCCTTAAAGATGCATTATTGTGTGTGGGTGGCCTTCTAAGAGACAACCCTGGGAATGGACAGACCTTTGGAAATGTCAATGTGGCTTATGAAGTGGAAAGCCACCTGAACATGTGACATGTTTTGCGGACTGGCCCTTTAAGAGGCAGACCCTAGAAGTGGACAAACCCTTGAAGAGGTGACAAATTTAGGGAATTATGTCCTTTAAGAGGTTGACCAGGGTTGTGTACAAACCCTCGAAACAACAGCATTTTAAGTGTACTGGCCCTTTAAGAGGTGGACCTGGGAAGCTTACAGACCTTTAAAATTGGCAATACTTTAAGGTGACTGGCCTATGAAGAGGATGACCATGGAAGTGGACAGTCCTTAAAGATGCATTATTGTGTGTGGGTGGCCTTCTAAGAGACAACCCTGGGAATGGACAGACCTTTGGAAATGTCAATGTGGCTTATGAAGTGGAAATCCACTTGAACATGTGACATGTTTTGATGACTGGCCCTTTAAGAGGCAGACCCTAGATATGGACAAACCCTTGAAGAGGTGACAAATTTAGGGAATTATGTCCTTTAAGAGGTTGACCAGGGTTGTGTACAAACCCTTGAAACAACAGTATTTTAAGTGTACTGGCCCTTTAAGAGGTGGACCTGGGAAGCTTACAGACCTTTAAAATTGGCAATACTTTAAGGTGACTGGCCTATGAAGAGGATGACCATGGAAGTGGACAGTCCTTAAAGATGCATTATTGTGTGTGGGTGGCCTTCTAAGAGACAACCCTGGGAATGGACAGACCTTTGGAAATGTCAATGTGGCTTATGAAGTGGAAAGCCACTTGAACATGTGACATGTTTTGCGGACTGGCCCTTTAAGAGGCAGACCCTAGAAGTGGACAAACCCTTGAAGAGGTGACAAATTTAGGGAATTATGTCCTTTAAGAGGTTGACCAGGGTTGTGTACAAACCCTTGAAACAACAGCATTTTAAGTGTACTGGCCCTTTAAGAGGTGGACCTGGGAAGCTTACAGACCTTTAAAATTGGCAATACTTTAAGGTGACTGGCCTATGAAGAGGATGACCATGGAAGTGGACAGTCCTTAAAGATGCATTATTGTGTGTGGGTGGCCTTCTAAGAGACAACCCTGGGAATGGACAGACCTTTGGAAATGTCAATGTGGCTTATGAAGTGGAAAGCCACTTGAACATGTGACATGTTTTGCGGACTGGCCCTTTAAGAGGCAGACCCTAGAAGTGGACAAACCCTTGAAGAGGTGACAAATTTAGGGAATTATGTCCTTTAAGAGGTTGACCAGGGTTGTGTACAAACCCTTGAAACAACAGCATTTTAAGTGTACTGGCCCTTTAAGAGGTGGACCTGGGAAGCTTACAGACCTTTAAAATTGGCAATACTTTAAGGTGACTGGCCTATGAAGAGGATGACCATGGAAGTGGACAGTCCTTAAAGATGCATTATTGTGTGTGGGTGGCCTTCTAAGAGACAACCCTGGGAATGGACAGACCTTTGGAAATGTCAATGTGGCTTATGAAGTGGAAATCCACTTGAACATGTGACATGTTTTGATGACTGGCCCTTTAAGAGGCAGACCCTAGATATGGACAAACCCTTGAAGAGGTGACAAATTTAGGGAATTATGTCCTTTAAGAGGTTGACCAGGGTTGTGTACAAACCCTTGAAACAACAGTATTTTAAGTGTACTGGCCCTTTAAGAGGTGGACCTGGGAAGCTTACAGACCTTTAAAATTGGCAATACTTTAAGGTGACTGGCCTATGAAGAGGATGACCATGGAAGTGGACAGTCCTTAAAGATGCATTATTGTGTGTGGGTGGCCTTCTAAGAGACAACCCTGGGAATGGACAGACCTTTGGAAATGTCAATGTGGCTTATGAAGTGGAAAGCCACTTGAACATGTGACATGTTTTGATGACTGGCCCTTTAAGAGGCAGACCCTAGAAGTGGACAAACCCTTGAAGAGGTGACATATTTAGGGAATTATGTCCTTTAAGAGGTTGACCAGGGTTGTGTACAAACCCTCGAAACAACAGCATTTTAAGTGTACTGGCCCTTTAAGAGGTGGACCTGGGAAGCTTACAGACCTTTAAAATTGGCAATACTTTAAGGTGACTGGCCTATGAAGAGGATGACCATGGAAGTGGACAGTCCTTAAAGATGCATTATTGTGTGTGGGTGGCCTTCTAAGAGACAACCCTGGGAATGGACAGACCTTTGGAAATGTCAATGTGGCTTATGAAGTGGAAAGCCACTTGAACATGTGACATGTTTTGATGACTGGCCCTTTAAGAGGCAGACCCTAGAAGTGGACAAACCCTTGAAGAGGTGACAAATTTAGGGAATTATGTCCTTTAAGAGGTTGACCAGGGTTGTGTACAAACCCTCGAAACAACAGCATTTTAAGTGTACTGGCCCTTTAAGAGGTGGACCTGGGAAGCTTACAGACCTTTAAAATTGGCAATACTTTAAGGTGACTGGCCTATGAAGAGGATGACCATGGAAGTGGACAGTCCTTAAAGATGCATTATTGTGTGTGGGTGGCCTTCTAAGAGACAACCCTGGGAATGGACAGACCTTTGGAAATGTCAATGTGGCTTATGAAGTGGAAAGCCACTTGAACATGTGACATGTTTTGCGGACTGGCCCTTTAAGAGGCAGACCCTAGAAGTGGACAAACCCTTGAAGAGGTGACAAATTTAGGGAATTATGTCCTTTAAGAGGTTGACCAGGGTTGTGTACAAACCCTCGAAACAACAGCATTTTAAGTGTACTGGCCCTTTAAGAGGTGGACCTGGGAAGCTTACAGACCTTTAAAATTGGCAATACTTTAAGGTGACTGGCCTATGAAGAGGATGACCATGGAAGTGGACAGTCCTTAAAGATGCATTATTGTGTGTGGGTGGCCTTCTAAGAGACAACCCTGGGAATGGACAGACCTTTGGAAATGTCAATGTGGCTTATGAAGTGGAAATCCACTTGAACATGTGACATGTTTTGATGACTGGCCCTTTAAGAGGCAGACCCTAGATATGGACAAACCCTTGAAGAGGTGACAAATTTAGGGAATTATGTCCTTTAAGAGGTTGACCAGGGTTGTGTACAAACCCTTGAAACAACAGTATTTTAAGTGTACTGGCCCTTTAAGAGGTGGACCTGGGAAGCTTACAGACCTTTAAAATTGGCAATACTTTAAGGTGACTGGCCTATGAAGAGGATGACCATGGAAGTGGACAGTCCTTAAAGATGCATTATTGTGTGTGGGTGGCCTTCTAAGAGACAACCCTGGGAATGGACAGACCTTTGGAAATGTCAATGTGGCTTATGAAGTGGAAAGCCACTTGAACATGTGACATGTTTTGCGGACTGGCCCTTTAAGAGGCAGACCCTAGAAGTGGACAAACCCTTGAAGAGGTGACAAATTTAGGGAATTATGTCCTTTAAGAGGTTGACCAGGGTTGTGTACAAACCCTTGAAACAACAGCATTTTAAGTGTACTGGCCCTTTAAGAGGTGGACCTGGGAAGCTTACAGACCTTTAAAATTGGCAATACTTTAAGGTGACTGGCCTATGAAGAGGATGACCATGGAAGTGGACAGTCCTTAAAGATGCATTATTGTGTGTGGGTGGCCTTCTAAGAGACAACCCTGGGAATGGACAGACCTTTGGAAATGTCAATGTGGCTTATGAAGTGGAAATCCACTTGAACATGTGACATGTTTTGATGACTGGCCCTTTAAGAGGCAGACCCTAGATATGGACAAACCCTTGAAGAGGTGACAAATTTAGGGAATTATGTCCTTTAAGAGGTTGACCAGGGTTGTGTACAAACCCTTGAAACAACAGTATTTTAAGTGTACTGGCCCTTTAAGAGGTGGACCTGGGAAGCTTACAGACCTTTAAAATTGGCAATACTTTAAGGTGACTGGCCTATGAAGAGGATGACCATGGAAGTGGACAGTCCTTAAAGATGCATTATTGTGTGTGGGTGGCCTTCTAAGAGACAACCCTGGGAATGGACAGACCTTTGGAAATGTCAATGTGGCTTATGAAGTGGAAAGCCACTTGAACATGTGACATGTTTTGCGGACTGGCCCTTTAAGAGGCAGACCCTAGAAGTGGACAAACCCTTGAAGAGGTGACAAATTTAGGGAATTATGTCCTTTAAGAGGTTGACCAGGGTTGTGTACAAACCCTTGAAACAACAGCATTTTAAGTGTACTGGCCCTTTAAGAGGTGGACCTGGGAAGCTTACAGACCTTTAAAATTGGCAATACTTTAAGGTGACTGGCCTATGAAGAGGATGACCATGGAAGTGGACAGTCCTTAAAGATGCATTATTGTGTGTGGGTGGCCTTCTTAGAGACAACCCTGGGAATGGACAGACCTTTGGAAATGTCAATGTGGCTTATGAAGTGGAAAGCCACTTGAACATGTGACATGTTTTGATGACTGGCCCTTTAAGAGGCAGACCCTAGAAGTGGACAAACCCTTGAAGAGGTGACATATTTAGGGAATTATGTCCTTTAAGAGGTTGACCAGGGTTGTGTACAAACCCTCGAAACAACAGCATTTTAAGTGTACTGGCCCTTTAAGAGGTGGACCTGGGAAGCTTACAGACCTTTAAAATTGGCAATACTTTAAGGTGACTGGCCTATGAAGAGGATGACCATGGAAGTGGACAGTCCTTAAAGATGCATTATTGTGTGTGGGTGGCCTTCTAAGAGACAACCCTGGGAATGGACAGACCTTTGGAAATGTCAATGTGGCTTATGAAGTGGAAAGCCACTTGAACATGTGACATGTTTTGATGACTGGCCCTTTAAGAGGCAGACCCTAGAAGTGGACAAACCCTTGAAGAGGTGACAAATTTAGGGAATTATGTCCTTTAAGAGGTTGACCAGGGTTGAGTACAAACCCTTGAAACAACAGCATTTTAAGTGTACTGGCCCTTTAAGAGGTGGACCTGGGAAGCTTACAGACCTTTAAAATTGGCAATACTTTAAGGTGACTGGCCTATGAAGAGGATGACCATGGAAGTGGACAGTCCTTAAAGATGCATTATTGTGTGTGGGTGGCCTTCTAAGAGACAACCCTGGGAATGGACAGACCTTTGGAAATGTCAATGTGGCTTATGAAGTGGAAAGCCACTTGAACATGTGACATGTTTTGCGGACTGGCCCTTTAAGAGGCAGACCCTAGAAGTGGACAAACCCTTGAAGAGGTGACAAATTTAGGGAATTATGTCCTTTAAGAGGTTGACCAGGGTTGTGTACAAACCCTTGAAACAACAGCATTTTAAGTGTACTGGCCCTTTAAGAGGTGGACCTGGGAAGCTTACAGACCTTTAAAATTGGCAATACTTTAAGGTGACTGGCCTATGAAGAGGATGACCATGGAAGTGGACAGTCCTTAAAGATGCATTATTGTGTGTGGGTGGCCTTCTAAGAGACAACCCTGGGAATGGACAGACCTTTGGAAATGTCAATGTGGCTTATAAAGTGGAAAGCCACTTGAACATGTGACATGTTTTGATGACTGGCCCTTTAAGAGGCAGACCCTAGAAGTGGACAAACCCTTGAAGAGGTGACATATTTAGGGAATTATGTCCTTTAAGAGGTTGACCAGGGTTGTGTACAAACCCTCGAAACAACAGCATTTTAAGTGTACTGGCCCTTTAAGAGGTGGACCTGGGAAGCTTACAGACCTTTAAAATTGGCAATACTTTAAGGTGACTGGCCTATGAAGAGGATGACCATGGAAGTGGACAGTCCTTAAAGATGCATTATTGTGTGTGGGTGGCCTTCTAAGAGACAACCCTGGGAATGGACAGACCTTTGGAAATGTCAATGTGGCTTATGAAGTGGAAAGCCACTTGAACATGTGACATGTTTTGATGACTGGCCCTTTAAGAGGCAGACCCTAGAAGTGGACAAACCCTTGAAGAGGTGACAAATTTAGGGAATTATGTCCTTTAAGAGGTTGACCAGTGTTGTGTACAAACCCTCGAAACAACAGCATTTTAAGTGTACTGGCCCTTTAAGAGGTGGACCTGGGAAGCTTACAGACCTTTAAAATTGGCAATACTTTAAGGTGACTGGCCTATGAAGAGGATGACCATGGAAGTGGACAGTCCTTAAAGATGCATTATTGTGTGTGGGTGGCCTTCTAAGAGACAACCCTGGGAATGGACAGACCTTTGGAAATGTCAATGTGGCTTATGAAGTGGAAAGCCACTTGAACATGTGACATGTTTTGATGACTGGCCCTTTAAGAGGCAGACCCTAGAAGTGGACAAACCCTTGAAGAGGTGACAAATTTAGGGAATTATGTCCTTTAAGAGGTTGACCAGGGTTGAGTACAAACCCTTGAAACAACAGCATTTTAAGTGTACTGGCCCTTTAAGAGGTGGACCTGGGAAGCTAACAGACCTTTAAAATTGGCAATACTTTAAGGTGACTGGCCTATGAAGAGGATGACCATGGAAGTGGACAGTCCTTAAAGATGCATTATTGTGTGTGGGTGGCCTTCTAAGAGACAACCCTGGGAATGGACAGACCTTTGGAAATGTCAATGTGGCTTATGAAGTGGAAAGCCACTTGAACATGTGACATGTTTTGCGGACTGGCCCTTTAAGAGGCAGACCCTAGAAGTGGACAAACCCTTCAAGAGGTGACAAATTTAGGGAATTATGTCCTTTAAGAGGTTGACCAGGGTTGTGTACAAACCCTCAAAACAACAGCATTTTAAGTGTACTGGCCCTTTAAGAGGTGGACCTGGGAAGCTTACAGACCTTTACAATTGGCAATACTTTAAGGTGACTGGCCTATGAAGAGGATGACCATGGAAGTGGACAGTCCTTAAAGATGCATTATTGTGTGTGGGTGGCCTTCTAAGAGACAACCCTGGGAATGGACAGACCTTTGGAAATGTCAATGTGGCTTATGAAGTGGAAAGCCACTTGAACATGTGACATGTTTTGATGACTGGCCCTTTAAGAGGCAGACCCTAGAAGTGGACAAACCCTTGAAGAGGTGACAAATTTAGGGAATTATGTCCTTTAAGAGGTTGACCAGGGTTGTGTACAAACCCTCGAAAAAACAGCATTTTAAGTGTACTGGCCCTTTAAGAGGTGGACCTGGGAAGCTTACGGACCTTTAAAATTGGCAATACTTTAAGGTGACTGGCCTATGAAGAGGATGACCATGGTAGTGGACAGTCCTTAAAGATGCATTATTGTGTGTGGGTGGCCTTCTAAGAGACAACCCTGGGAATGGACAGACCTTTGGAAATGTCAATGTGGCTTATGAAGTGGAAAGCCACTTGAACATGTGACATGTTTTGCGGACTGGCCCTTTAAGAGGCAGACCCTAGAAGTGGACACACCCTTGAAGAGGTGACAAATTTAGGGAATTATGTCCTTTAAAAGGTTGACCAGGGTTGTGTACAAACCCTTGAAACAACAGTATTTTAAGTGTACTGGCCCTTTAAGAGGTGTACCTGGGAAGCTTACGGACCTTTAAAATTGGCAATACTTTAAGGTGACTGGCCTATGAAGAGGATGATCATGGAAGTGGACAGTCCTTAAAGATGCATTATTGTGTGTGGGTGGCCTTCTAAGAGACAACCCTGGGAATGGACAGACCTTTGGAAATGTCAATGTGGCTTATGAAGTGGAAAGCCACTTGAACATGTGACATGTTTTGTGGACTGGCCCTTTAAGAGGCAGACCCTAGAAGTGGACAAACCCTTGAAGAGGTGACAAATTTAGGGAATTATGTCCTTTAAGAGGTTGACCAGGGTTGTGTACAAACCCTCGAAAAAACAGCATTTTAAGTGTACTGGCCCTTTAAGAGGTGGACCTGGGAAGCTTACGGACCTTTAAAATTGGCAATACTTTAAGGTGACTGGCCTATGAAGAGGATGACCATGGAAGTGGACAGTCCTTAAAGATGCATTATTGTGTGTGGGTGGCCTTCTAAGAGACAACCCTGGGAATGGACAGACCTTTGGAAATGTCAATGTGGCTTATGAAGTGGAAAGCCACTTGAACATGTGACATGTTTTGCGGACTGGCCCTTTAAGAGGCAGACCCTAGAAGTGGACACACCCTTGAAGAGGTGACAAATTTAGGGAATTATGTCCTTTAAGAGGTTGACCAGGGTTGTGTACAAACCCTTGAAACAACAGCATTTTAAGTGTACTGGCCCTTTAAGAGGTGGACCTGGGAAGCTTACGGACCTTTAAAATTGGCAATACTTTAAGGTGACTGGCCTATGAAGAGGATGACCATGGAAGTGGACAGTCCTTAAAGATGCATTATTGTGTGTGGGTGGCCATCTAAGAGACAACCCTGGGAATGGACAGACCTTTGGAAATGTCAATGTGGCTTATGAAGTGGAAAGCCACTTGAACATGTGACATGTTTTGATGACTGGCCCTTTAAGAGGCAGACCCTAGAAGTGGACAAACCCTTGAAGAGGTGACAAATTTAGGGAATTATGTCCTTTAAGAGGTTGACCAGGGTTGTGTACAAACCCTCAAAACAACAGCATTTTAAGTGTACTGGCCCTTTAAGAGGTGGACCTGGGAACCTTACGGACCTTTAAAATTGGCAATACTTTAAGGTGACTGGCCTATGAAGAGGATGACCATGGAAGTGGACAGTCCTTAAAGATGCATTATTGTGTGTGGGTGGCCTTCTAAGAGACAACCCTGGGAATGGACAGACCTTTGGAAATGTCAATGTGGCTTATGAAGTGGAAAGCCACTTGAACATGTGACATGTTTTGCGGACTGGCCCTTTAAGAGGCAGACCCTAGAAGTGGACAAACCCTTGAAGAGGTGACAAATTTAGGGAATTATGTCCTTTAAGAGGTTGACCAGGGTTGTGTACAAACCCTCGAAACAACAGCATTTTAAGTGTACTGGCCCTTTAAGAGGTGGACCTGGGAAGCTTACAGACCTTTAAAATTGGCAATACTTTAAGGTGACTGGCCTATGAAGAGGATGACCATGGAAGTGGACAGTCCTTAAAGATGCATTATTGTGTGTGGGTGGCTTTCTAAGAGACAACCCTGGGAATGGACAGACCTTTGGAAATGTCAATGTGGCTTATGAAGTGGAAATCCACTTGAACATGTGACATGTTTTGATGACTGGCCCTTTAAGAGGCAGACCCTAGATATGGACAAACCCTTGAAGAGGTGACAAATTTAGGGAATTATGTCCTTTAAGAGGTTGACCAGGGTTGTGTACAAACCCTTGAAACAACAGCATTTTAAGTGTACTGGCCCTTTAAGAGGTGGACCTGGGAAGCTTACAGACCTTTAAAATTGGCAATACTTTAAGGTGACTGGCCTATGAAGAGGATGACCATGGAAGTGGACAGTCCTTAAAGATGCATTATTGTGTGTGGGTGGCCTTCTAAGAGACAACCCTGGGAATGGACAGACCTTTGGAAATGTCAATGTGGCTTATGAAGTGGAAAGCCACTTGAACATGTGACATGTTTTGCGGACTGGCCCTTTAAGAGGCAGACCCTAGAAGTGGACAAACCCTTGAAGAGGTGACAAATTTAGGGAATTATGTCCTTTAAGAGGTTGACCAGGGTTGTGTACAAACCCTCGAAAAAACAGCATTTTAAGTGTACTGGCCCTTTAAGAGGTGGACCTGGGAAGCTTACGGACCTTTAAAATTGGCAATACTTTAAGGTGACTGGCCTATGAAGAGGATGACCATGGAAGTGGACAGTCCTTAAAGATGCATTATTGTGTGTGGGTGGCCTTCTAAGAGACAACCCTGGGAATGGACAGACCTTTGGAAATGTCAATGTGGCTTATGAAGTGGAAAGCCACTTGAACATGTGACATGTTTTGCGGACTGGCCCTTTAAGAGGCAGACCCTAGAAGTGGACACACCCTTGAAGAGGTGACAAATTTAGGGAATTATGTCCTTTAAGAGGTTGACCAGGGTTGTGTACAAACCCTCAAAACAACAGCATTTTAAGTGTACTGGCCCTTTAAGAGGTGGACCTGGGAAGCTTACGGACCTTTAAAATTGGCAATACTTTAAGGTGACTGGCCTATGAAGAGGATGACCATGGAAGTGGACAGTCCTTAAAGATGCATTATTATGTTAGTGGCCATCTAAGAGACAACCCTGGGAATGGACAGACCTTTGGAAATGTCAATGTGGCTTATGAAGTGGAAAGCCACTTGAACATGTGACATGTTTTGATGACTGGCCCTTTAAGAGGCAGACCCTAGAAGTGGACAAACCCTTGAAGAGGTGACAAATTTAGGGAATTATGTCCTTTAAGAGGTTGACCAGGGTTGTGTACAAACCCTCAAAACAACAGCATTTTAAGTGTACTGGCCCTTTAAGAGGTGGACCTGGGAAGCTTGCGGACCTTTAAAATTGGCAATACTTTAAGGTGACTGGCCTATGAAGAGGATGGCCATGGAAGTGGACAGTCCTTAAAGATGCATTATTGTGTGTGGGTGGCCTTCTAAGAGACAACCCTGGGAATGGACAGACCTTTGGAAATGTCAATGTGGCTTATGAAGTGGAAAGCCACTTGAACATGTGACATGTTTTGCGGACTGGCCCTTTAAGAGGCAGACCCTAGAAGTGGACAAACCCTTGAAGAGGTGACAAATTTAGGGAATTATGTCCTTTAAGAGGTTGACCAGGGTTGTGTACAAACCCTCAAAACAACAGCATTTTAAGTGTACTGGCCCTTTAAGAGGTGGACCTGGGAAGCTTACAGACCTTTAAAATTGGCAATACTTTAAGGTGACTGGCCTATGAAGAGGATGACCATGGAAGTGGACAGTCCTTAAAGATGCATTATTGTGTGTGGGTGGCCTTCTAAGAGACAACCCTGGGAATGGACAGACCTTTGGAAATGTCAATGTGGCTTATGAAGTGGAAATCCACTTGAACATGTGACATGTTTTGATGACTGGCCATTTAAGAGGCAGACCCTAGATATGGACAAACCCTTGAAGAGGTGACAAATTTAGGGAATTATGTCCTTTAAGAGGTTGACCAGGGTTGTGTACAAACCCTTGAAACAACAGTATTTTAAGTGTACTGGCCCTTTAAGAGGTGGACCTGGGAAGCTTACAGACCTTTAAAATTGGCAATACTTTAAGGTGACTGGCCTATGAAGAGGATGACCATGGAAGTGGACAGTCCTTAAAGATGCATTATTGTGTGTGGGTGGCCTTCTAAGAGACAACCCTGGGAATGGACAGACCTTTGGAAATGTCAATGTGGCTTATGAAGTGGAAATCCACTTGAACATGTGACATGTTTTGATGACTGGCCCTTTAAGAGGCAGACCCTAGATATGGACAAACCCTTGAAGAGGTGACAAATTTAGGGAATTATGTCCTTTAAGAGGTTGACCAGGGTTGTGTACAAACCCTTGAAACAACAGCATTTTAAGTGTACTGGCCCTTTAAGAGGTGGACCTGGGAAGCTTACAGACCTTTAAAATTGGCAATACTTTAAGGTGACTGGCCTATGAAGAGGATGACCATGGAAGTGGACAGTCCTTAAAGATGCATTATTGTGTGTGGGTGGCCTTCTTAGAGACAACCCTGGGAATGGACAGACCTTTGGAAATGTCAATGTGGCTTATGAAGTGGAAAGCCACTTGAACATGTGACATGTTTTGCGGACTGGCCCTTTAAGAGGCAGACCCTAGAAGTGGACAAACCCTTGAAGAGGTGACAAATTTAGGGAATTATGTCCTTTAAGAGGTTGACCAGGGTTGTGTACAAACCCTCAAAACAACAGCATTTTAAGTGTACTGGCCCTTTAAGAGGTGGACCTGGGAAGCTTACGGACCTTTAAAATTGGCAATACTTTAAGGTGACTGGCCTATGAAGAGGATGACCATGGAAGTGGACAGTCCTTAAAGATGCATTATTGTGTGTGGGTGGCCTTCTAAGAGACAACCCTGGGAATGGACAGACCTTTGGAAATGTCAATGTGGCTTATGAAGTGGAAAGCCACTTGAACATGTGACATGTTTTGATGACTGGCCCTTTAAGAGGCAGACCCTAGAAGTGGACAAACCCTTGAAGAGGTGACAAATTTAGGGAATTATGTCCTTTAAGAGGTTGACCAGGGTTGTGTACAAACCCTTGAAACAACAGCATTTTAAGTGTACTGGCCCTTTAAGAGGTGGACCTGGGAAGCTTACAGACCTTTAAAATTGGCAATACTTTAAGGTGACTGGCCTATGAAGAGGATGACCATGGAAGTGGACAGTCCTTAAAGATGCATTATTGTGTGTGGGTGGCCTTCTAAGAGACAACCCTGGGAATGGACAGACCTTTGGAAATGTCAATGTGGCTTATGAAGTGGAAAGCCACTTGAACATGTGACATGTTTTGCGGACTGGCCCTTTAAGAGGCAGACCCTAGAAGTGGACAAACCCTTGAAGAGGTGACATATTTAGGGAATTATGTCCTTTAAGAGGTTGACCAGGGTTGTGTACAAACCCTCGAAACAACAGCATTTTAAGTGTACTGGCCCTTTAAGAGGTGGACCTGGGAAGCTTACAGACCTTTAAAATTGGCAATACTTTAAGGTGACTGGCCTATGAAGAGGATGACCATGGAAGTGGACAGTCCTTAAAGATGCATTATTGTGTGTGGGTGGCCTTCTAAGAGACAACCCTGGGAATGGACAGACCTTTGGAAATGTCAATGTGGCTTATGAAGTGGAAAGCCACTTGAACATGTGACATGTTTTGATGACTGGCCCTTTAAGAGGCAGACCCTAGAAGTGGACAAACCCTTGAAGAGGTGACAAATTTAGGGAATTATGTCCTTTAAGAGGTTGACCAGGGTTGTGTACAAACCCTTGAAACAACAGCATTTTAAGTGTACTGGCCCTTTAAGAGGTGGACCTGGGAAGCTTACAGACCTTTAAAATTGGCAATACTTTAAGGTGACTGGCCTATGAAGAGGATGACCATGGAAGTGGACAGTCCTTAAAGATGCATTATTGTGTGTGGGTGGCCTTCTAAGAGACAACCCTGGGAATGGACAGACCTTTGGAAATGTCAATGTGGCTTATGAAGTGGAAAGCCACTTGAACATGTGACATGTTTTGCAGACTGGCCCTTTAAGAGGCAGACCCTAGAAGTGGACAAACCCTTGAAGAGGTGACATATTTAGGGAATTATGTCCTTTAAGAGGTTGACCAGGGTTGTGTACAAACCCTCGAAACAACAGCATTTTAAGTGTACTGGCCCTTTAAGAGGTGGACCTGGGAAGCTTACAGACCTTTAAAATTGGCAATACTTTAAGGTGACTGGCCTATGAAGAGGATGACCATGGAAGTGGACAGTCCTTAAAGATGCATTATTGTGTGTGGGTGGCCTTCTAAGAGACAACCCTGGGAATGGACAGACCTTTGGAAATGTCAATGTGGCTTATGAAGTGGAAAGCCACTTGAACATGTGACATGTTTTGATGACTGGCCCTTTAAGAGGCAGACCCTAGAAGTGGACAAACCCTTGAAGAGGTGACAAATTTAGGGAATTATGTCCTTTAAGAGGTTGACCAGGGTTGTGTACAAACCCTTGAAACAACAGCATTTTAAGTGTACTGGCCCTTTAAGAGGTGGACCTGGGAAGCTTACAGAAGTTTAAAATTGGCAATACTTTAAGGTGACTGGCCTATGAAGAGGATGACCATGGAAGTGGACAGTCCTTAAAGATGCATTATTGTGTGTGGGTGGCCTTCTAAGAGACAACCCTGGGAATGGACAGACCTTTGGAAATGTCAATGTGGCTTATGAAGTGGAAAGCCACTTGAACATGTGACATGTTTTGATGACTGGCCCTTTAAGAGGCAGACCCTAGAAGTGGACAAACCCTTGAAGAGGTGACAAATTTAGGGAATTATGTCCTTTAAGAGGTTGACCAGGGTTGTGTACAAACCCTTGAAACAACAGCATTTTAAGTGTACTGGCCCTTTAAGAGGTGGACCTGGGAAGCTTACAGACCTTTACAATTGGCAATACTTTAAGGTGACTGGCCTATGAAGAGGATGACCATGGAAGTGGACAGTCCTTAAAGATGCATTATTGTGTGTGGGTGGCCTTCTAAGAGACAACCCTGGGAATGGACAGACCTTTGGAAATGTCAATGTGGCTTATGAAGTGGAAAGCCACTTGAACATGTGACATGTTTTGATGACTGGCCCTTTAAGAGGCAGACCCTAGAAGTGGACAAACCCTTGAAGAGGTGACAAATTTAGGGAATTATGTCCTTTAAGAGGTTGACCAGGGTTGTGTACAAACCCTCGAAAAAACAGCATTTTAAGTGTACTGGCCCTTTAAGAGGTGGACCTGGGAAGCTTACGGACCTTTAAAATTGGCAATACTTTAAGGTGACTGGCCTATGAAGAGGATGACCATGGAAGTGGACAGTCCTTAAAGATGCATTATTGTGTGTGGGTGGCCTTCTAAGAGACAACCCTGGGAATGGACAGACCTTTGGAAATGTCAATGTGGCTTATGAAGTGGAAAGCCACTTGAACATGTGACATGTTTTGCGGACTGGCCCTTTAAGAGGCAGACCCTAGAAGTGGACACACCCTTGAAGAGGTGACAAATTTAGGGAATTATGTCCTTTAAGAGGTAGACCAGGGTTGTGTACAAACCCTCAAAACAACAGCATTTTAAGTGTACTGGCCCTTTAAGAGGTGGACCTGGGAAGCTTACGGACCTTTAAAATTGGCAATACTTTAAGGTGACTGGCCTATGAAGAGGATGACCATGGAAGTGGACAGTCCTTAAAGATGCATTATTGTGTGTGGGTGGCCATCTAAGAGACAACCCTGGGAATGGACAGACCTTTGGAAATGTCAATGTGGCTTATGAAGTGGAAAGCCACTTGAACATGTGACATGTTTTGATGACTGGCCCTTTAAGAGGCAGACCCTAGAAGTGGACAAACCCTTGAAGAGGTGACAAATTTAGGGAATTATGTCCTTTAAGAGGTTGACCAGGGTTGTGTACAAACCCTCAAAGCAACAGCATTTTAAGTGTACTGGCCCTTTAAGAGGTGGACCTGGGAAGCTTACGGACCTTTAAAATTGGCAATACTTTAAGGTGACTGGCCTATGAAGAGGATGACCATGGAAGTGGACAGTCCTTAAAGATGCATTATTGTGTGTGGGTGGCCTTCTAAGAGACAACCCTGGGAATGGACAGACCTTTGGAAATGTCAATGTGGCTTATGAAGTGGAAAGCCACTTGAACATGTGACATGTTTTGCGGACTGGCCCTTTAAGAGGCAGACCCTAGAAGTGGACAAACCCTTGAAGAGGTGACAAATTTAGGGAATTATGTCCTTTAAGAGGTTGACCAGGGTTGTGTACAAACCCTCGAAAAAACAGCATTTTAAGTGTACTGGCCCTTTAAGAGGTGGACCTGGGAAGCTTACGGACCTTTAAAATTGGCAATACTTTAAGGTGACTGGCCTATGAAGAGGATGACCATGGAAGTGGACAGTCCTTAAAGATGCATTATTGTGTGTGGGTGGCCTTCTAAGAGACAACCCTGGGAATGGACAGACCTTTGGAAATGTCAATGTGGCTTATGAAGTGGAAAGCCACTTGAACATGTGACATGTTTTGCGGACTGGCCCTTTAAGAGGCAGACCCTAGAAGTGGACACACCCTTGAAGAGGTGACAAATTTAGGGAATTATGTCCTTTAAGAGGTTGACCAGGGTTGTGTACAAACCCTCAAAACAACAGCATTTTAAGTGTACTGGCCCTTTAAGAGGTGGACCTGGGAAGCTTACGGACCTTTAAAATTGGCAATACTTTAAGGTGACTGGCCTATGAAGAGGATGACCATGGAAGTGGACAGTCCTTAAGGATGCATTATTGTGTTAGTGGCCATCTAAGAGACAACCCTGGGAATGGACAGACCTTTGGAAATGTCAATGTGGCTTATGAAGTGGAAAGCCACTTGAACATGTGACATGTTTTGATGACTGGCCCTTTAAGAGGCAGACCCTAGAAGTGGACAAACCCTTGAAGAGGTGACAAATTTAGGGAATTATGTCCTTTAAGAGGTTGACCAGGGTTGTGTACAAACCCTTGAAACAACAGCATTTTAAGTGTACTGGCCCTTTAAGAGGTGGACCTGGGAAGCTTACAGACCTTTAAAATTGGCAATACTTTAAGGTGACTGGCCTATGAAGAGGATGACCATGGAAGTGGACAGTCCTTAAAGATGCATTATTGTGTGTGGGTGGCCTTCTAAGAGACAACCCTGGGAATGGACAGACCTTTGGAAATGTCAATGTGGCTTATGAAGTGGAAAGCCACTTGAACATGTGACATGTTTTGCGGACTGGCCCTTTAAGAGGCAGACCCTAGAAGTGGACACACCCTTGAAGAGGTGACAAATTTAGGGAATTATGTCCTTTAAGAGGTTGACCAGGGTTGTGTACAAACCCTCAAAACAACAGCATTTTAAGTGTACTGGCCCTTTAAGAGGTGGACCTGGGAAGCTTACGGACCTTTAAAATTGGCAATACTTTAAGGTGACTGGCCTATGAAGAGGATGACCATGGAAGTGGACAGTCCTTAAAGATGCATTATTGTGTTAGTGGCCATCTAAGAGACAACCCTGGGAATGGACAGACCTTTGGAAATGTCAATGTGGCTTATGAAGTGGAAAGCCACTTGAACATGTGACATGTTTTGATGACTGGCCCTTTAAGAGGCAGACCCTAGAAGTGGACAAACCCTTGAAGAGGTGACAAATTTAGGGAATTATGTCCTTTAAGAGGTTGACCAGGGTTGTGTACAAACCCTCAAAACAACAGCATTTTAAGTGTACTGGCCCTTTAAGAGGTGGACCTGGGAAGCTTGCGGACCTTTAAAATTGGCAATACTTTAAGGTGACTGGCCTATGAAGAGGATGGCCATGGAAGTGGACAGTCCTTAAAGATGCATTATTGTGTGTGGGTGGCCTTCTAAGAGACAACCCTGGGAATGGACAGACCTTTGGAAATGTCAATGTGGCTTATGAAGTGGAAAGCCACTTGAACATGTGACATGTTTTGCGGACTGGCCCTTTAAGAGGCAGACCCTAGAAGTGGACAAACCCTTGAAGAGGTGACAAATTTAGGGAATTATGTCCTTTAAGAGGTTGACCAGGGTTGTGTACAAACCCTCAAAACAACAGCATTTTAAGTGTACTGGCCCTTTAAGAGGTGGACCTGGGAAGCTTACAGACCTTTAAAATTGGCAATACTTTAAGGTGACTGGCCTATGAAGAGGATGACCATGGAAGTGGACAGTCCTTAAAGATGCATTATTGTGTGTGGGTGGCCTTCTAAGAGACAACCCTGGGAATGGACAGACCTTTGGAAATGTCAATGTGGCTTATGAAGTGGAAATCCACTTGAACATGTGACATGTTTTGATGACTGGCCATTTAAGAGGCAGACCCTAGATATGGACAAACCCTTGAAGAGGTGACAAATTTAGGGAATTATGTCCTTTAAGAGGTTGACCAGGGTTGTGTACAAACCCTTGAAACAACAGTATTTTAAGTGTACTGGCCCTTTAAGAGGTGGACCTGGGAAGCTTACAGACCTTTAAAATTGGCAATACTTTAAGGTGACTGGCCTATGAAGAGGATGACCATGGAAGTGGACAGTCCTTAAAGATGCATTATTGTGTGTGGGTGGCCTTCTAAGAGACAACCCTGGGAATGGACAGACCTTTGGAAATGTCAATGTGGCTTATGAAGTGGAAATCCACTTGAACATGTGACATGTTTTGATGACTGGCCCTTTAAGAGGCAGACCCTAGATATGGACAAACCCTTGAAGAGGTGACAAATTTAGGGAATTATGTCCTTTAAGAGGTTGACCAGGGTTGTGTACAAACCCTTGAAACAACAGCATTTTAAGTGTACTGGCCCTTTAAGAGGTGGACCTGGGAAGCTTACAGACCTTTAAAATTGGCAATACTTTAAGGTGACTGGCCTATGAAGAGGATGACCATGGAAGTGGACAGTCCTTAAAGATGCATTATTGTGTGTGGGTGGCCTTCTTAGAGACAACCCTGGGAATGGACAGACCTTTGGAAATGTCAATGTGGCTTATGAAGTGGAAAGCCACTTGAACATGTGACATGTTTTGCGGACTGGCCCTTTAAGAGGCAGACCCTAGAAGTGGACAAACCCTTGAAGAGGTGACAAATTTAGGGAATTATGTCCTTTAAGAGGTTGACCAGGGTTGTGTACAAACCCTCAAAACAACAGCATTTTAAGTGTACTGGCCCTTTAAGAGGTGGACCTGGGAAGCTTACGGACCTTTAAAATTGGCAATACTTTAAGGTGACTGGCCTATGAAGAGGATGACCATGGAAGTGGACAGTCCTTAAAGATGCATTATTGTGTGTGGGTGGCCTTCTAAGAGACAACCCTGGGAATGGACAGACCTTTGGAAATGTCAATGTGGCTTATGAAGTGGAAAGCCACTTGAACATGTGACATGTTTTGATGACTGGCCCTTTAAGAGGCAGACCCTAGAAGTGGACAAACCCTTGAAGAGGTGACAAATTTAGGGAATTATGTCCTTTAAGAGGTTGACCAGGGTTGTGTACAAACCCTTGAAACAACAGCATTTTAAGTGTACTGGCCCTTTAAGAGGTGGACCTGGGAAGCTTACAGACCTTTAAAATTGGCAATACTTTAAGGTGACTGGCCTATGAAGAGGATGACCATGGAAGTGGACAGTCCTTAAAGATGCATTATTGTGTGTGGGTGGCCTTCTAAGAGACAACCCTGGGAATGGACAGACCTTTGGAAATGTCAATGTGGCTTATGAAGTGGAAAGCCACTTGAACATGTGACATGTTTTGCGGACTGGCCCTTTAAGAGGCAGACCCTAGAAGTGGACAAACCCTTGAAGAGGTGACATATTTAGGGAATTATGTCCTTTAAGAGGTTGACCAGGGTTGTGTACAAACCCTCGAAACAACAGCATTTTAAGTGTACTGGCCCTTTAAGAGGTGGACCTGGGAAGCTTACAGACCTTTAAAATTGGCAATACTTTAAGGTGACTGGCCTATGAAGAGGATGACCATGGAAGTGGACAGTCCTTAAAGATGCATTATTGTGTGTGGGTGGCCTTCTAAGAGACAACCCTGGGAATGGACAGACCTTTGGAAATGTCAATGTGGCTTATGAAGTGGAAAGCCACTTGAACATGTGACATGTTTTGATGACTGGCCCTTTAAGAGGCAGACCCTAGAAGTGGACAAACCCTTGAAGAGGTGACAAATTTAGGGAATTATGTCCTTTAAGAGGTTGACCAGGGTTGTGTACAAACCCTTGAAACAACAGCATTTTAAGTGTACTGGCCCTTTAAGAGGTGGACCTGGGAAGCTTACAGACCTTTAAAATTGGCAATACTTTAAGGTGACTGGCCTATGAAGAGGATGACCATGGAAGTGGACAGTCCTTAAAGATGCATTATTGTGTGTGGGTGGCCTTCTAAGAGACAACCCTGGGAATGGACAGACCTTTGGAAATGTCAATGTGGCTTATGAAGTGGAAAGCCACTTGAACATGTGACATGTTTTGCAGACTGGCCCTTTAAGAGGCAGACCCTAGAAGTGGACAAACCCTTGAAGAGGTGACATATTTAGGGAATTATGTCCTTTAAGAGGTTGACCAGGGTTGTGTACAAACCCTCGAAACAACAGCATTTTAAGTGTACTGGCCCTTTAAGAGGTGGACCTGGGAAGCTTACAGACCTTTAAAATTGGCAATACTTTAAGGTGACTGGCCTATGAAGAGGATGACCATGGAAGTGGACAGTCCTTAAAGATGCATTATTGTGTGTGGGTGGCCTTCTAAGAGACAACCCTGGGAATGGACAGACCTTTGGAAATGTCAATGTGGCTTATGAAGTGGAAAGCCACTTGAACATGTGACATGTTTTGATGACTGGCCCTTTAAGAGGCAGACCCTAGAAGTGGACAAACCCTTGAAGAGGTGACAAATTTAGGGAATTATGTCCTTTAAGAGGTTGACCAGGGTTGTGTACAAACCCTCGAAACAACAGCATTTTAAGTGTACTGGCCCTTTAAGAGGTGGACCTGGGAAGCTTACGGACCTTTAAAATTGGCAATACTTTAAGGTGACTGGCCTATGAAGAGGATGACCATGGAAGTGGACAGTCCTTAAAGATGCATTATTGTGTGTGGGTGGCCTTCTAAGAGACAACCCTGGGAATGGACAGACCTTTGGAAATGTCAATGTGGCTTATGAAGTGGAAATCCACTTGAACATGTGACATGTTTTGATGACTGGCCATTTAAGAGGCAGACCCTAGATATGGACAAACCCTTGAAGAGGTGACAAATTTAGGGAATTATGTCCTTTAAGAGGTTGACCAGGGTTGTGTACAAACCCTTGAAACAACAGTATTTTAAGTGTACTGGCCCTTTAAGAGGTGGACCTGGGAAGCTTACAGACCTTTAAAATTGGCAATACTTTAAGGTGACTGGCCTATGAAGAGGATGACCATGGAAGTGGACAGTCCTTAAAGATGCATTATTGTGTGTGGGTGGCCTTCTAAGAGACAACCCTGGGAATGGACAGACCTTTGGAAATGTCAATGTGGCTTATGAAGTGGAAATCCACTTGAACATGTGACATGTTTTGATGACTGGCCCTTTAAGAGGCAGACCCTAGATATGGACAAACCCTTGAAGAGGTGACAAATTTAGGGAATTATGTCCTTTAAGAGGTTGACCAGGGTTGTGTACAAACCCTTGAAACAACAGCATTTTAAGTGTACTGGCCCTTTAAGAGGTGGACCTGGGAAGCTTACAGACCTTTAAAATTGGCAATACTTTAAGGTGACTGGCCTATGAAGAGGATGACCATGGAAGTGGACAGTCCTTAAAGATGCATTATTGTGTGTGGGTGGCCTTCTTAGAGACAACCCTGGGAATGGACAGACCTTTGGAAATGTCAATGTGGCTTATGAAGTGGAAAGCCACTTGAACATGTGACATGTTTTGCGGACTGGCCCTTTAAGAGGCAGACCCTAGAAGTGGACAAACCCTTGAAGAGGTGACAAATTTAGGGAATTATGTCCTTTAAGAGGTTGACCAGGGTTGTGTACAAACCCTCAAAACAACAGCATTTTAAGTGTACTGGCCCTTTAAGAGGTGGACCTGGGAAGCTTACGGACCTTTAAAATTGGCAATACTTTAAGGTGACTGGCCTATGAAGAGGATGACCATGGAAGTGGACAGTCCTTAAAGATGCATTATTGTGTGTGGGTGGCCTTCTAAGAGACAACCCTGGGAATGGACAGACCTTTGGAAATGTCAATGTGGCTTATGAAGTGGAAAGCCACTTGAACATGTGACATGTTTTGATGACTGGCCCTTTAAGAGGCAGACCCTAGAAGTGGACAAACCCTTGAAGAGGTGACAAATTTAGGGAATTATGTCCTTTAAGAGGTTGACCAGGGTTGTGTACAAACCCTCGAAAAAACAGCATTTTAAGTGTACTGGCCCTTTAAGAGGTGGACCTGGGAAGCTTACGGACCTTTAAAATTGGCAATACTTTAAGGTGACTGGCCTATGAAGAGGATGACCATGGAAGTGGACAGTCCTTAAAGATGCATTATTGTGTGTGGGTGGCCTTCTAAGAGACAACCCTGGGAATGGACAGACCTTTGGAAATGTCAATGTGGCTTATGAAGTGGAAAGCCACTTGAACATGTGACATGTTTTGCGGACTGGCCCTTTAAGAGGCAGACCCTAGAAGTGGACACACCCTTGAAGAGGTGACAAATTTAGGGAATTATGTCCTTTAAGAGGTTGACCAGGGTTGTGTACAAACCCTCAAAACAACAGCATTTTAAGTGTACTGGCCCTTTAAGAGGTGGACCTGGGAAGCTTACGGACCTTTAAAATTGGCAATACTTTAAGGTGACTGGCCTATGAAGAGGATGACCATGGAAGTGGACAGTCCTTAAAGATGCATTATTGTGTGTGGGTGGCCATCTAAGAGACAACCCTGGGAATGGACAGACCTTTGGAAATGTCAATGTGGCTTATGAAGTGGAAAGCCACTTGAACATGTGACATGTTTTGATGACTGGCCCTTTAAGAGGCAGACCCTAGAAGTGGACAAACCCTTGAAGAGGTGACAAATTTAGGGAATTATGTCCTTTAAGAGGTTGACCAGGGTTGTGTACAAACCCTCAAAGCAACAGCATTTTAAGTGTACTGGCCCTTTAAGAGGTGGACCTGGGAAGCTTACGGACCTTTAAAATTGGCAATACTTTAAGGTGACTGGCCTATGAAGAGGATGACCATGGAAGTGGACAGTCCTTAAAGATGCATTATTGTGTGTGGGTGGCCTTCTAAGAGACAACCCTGGGAATGGACAGACCTTTGGAAATGTCAATGTGGCTTATGAAGTGGAAAGCCACTTGAACATGTGACATGTTTTGCGGACTGGCCCTTTAAGAGGCAGACCCTAGAAGTGGACAAACCCTTGAAGAGGTGACAAATTTAGGGAATTATGTCCTTTAAGAGGTTGACCAGGGTTGTGTACAAACCCTCGAAAAAACAGCATTTTAAGTGTACTGGCCCTTTAAGAGGTGGACCTGGGAAGCTTACGGACCTTTAAAATTGGCAATACTTTAAGGTGACTGGCCTATGAAGAGGATGACCATGGAAGTGGACAGTCCTTAAAGATGCATTATTGTGTGTGGGTGGCCTTCTAAGAGACAACCCTGGGAATGGACAGACCTTTGGAAATGTCAATGTGGCTTATGAAGTGGAAATCCACTTGAACATGTGACATGTTTTGATGACTGGCCATTTAAGAGGCAGACCCTAGATATGGACAAACCCTTGAAGAGGTGACAAATTTAGGGAATTATGTCCTTTAAGAGGTTGACCAGGGTTGTGTACAAACCCTTGAAACAACAGTATTTTAAGTGTACTGGCCCTTTAAGAGGTGGACCTGGGAAGCTTACAGACCTTTAAAATTGGCAATACTTTAAGGTGACTGGCCTATGAAGAGGATGACCATGGAAGTGGACAGTCCTTAAAGATGCATTATTGTGTGTGGGTGGCCTTCTAAGAGACAACCCTGGGAATGGACAGACCTTTGGAAATGTCAATGTGGCTTATGAAGTGGAAATCCACTTGAACATGTGACATGTTTTGATGACTGGCCCTTTAAGAGGCAGACCCTAGATATGGACAAACCCTTGAAGAGGTGACAAATTTAGGGAATTATGTCCTTTAAGAGGTTGACCAGGGTTGTGTACAAACCCTTGAAACAACAGCATTTTAAGTGTACTGGCCCTTTAAGAGGTGGACCTGGGAAGCTTACAGACCTTTAAAATTGGCAATACTTTAAGGTGACTGGCCTATGAAGAGGATGACCATGGAAGTGGACAGTCCTTAAAGATGCATTATTGTGTGTGGGTGGCCTTCTTAGAGACAACCCTGGGAATGGACAGACCTTTGGAAATGTCAATGTGGCTTATGAAGTGGAAAGCCACTTGAACATGTGACATGTTTTGCGGACTGGCCCTTTAAGAGGCAGACCCTAGAAGTGGACAAACCCTTGAAGAGGTGACAAATTTAGGGAATTATGTCCTTTAAGAGGTTGACCAGGGTTGTGTACAAACCCTCAAAACAACAGCATTTTAAGTGTACTGGCCCTTTAAGAGGTGGACCTGGGAAGCTTACGGACCTTTAAAATTGGCAATACTTTAAGGTGACTGGCCTATGAAGAGGATGACCATGGAAGTGGACAGTCCTTAAAGATGCATTATTGTGTGTGGGTGGCCTTCTAAGAGACAACCCTGGGAATGGACAGACCTTTGGAAATGTCAATGTGGCTTATGAAGTGGAAAGCCACTTGAACATGTGACATGTTTTGATGACTGGCCCTTTAAGAGGCAGACCCTAGAAGTGGACAAACCCTTGAAGAGGTGACAAATTTAGGGAATTATGTCCTTTAAGAGGTTGACCAGGGTTGTGTACAAACCCTTGAAACAACAGCATTTTAAGTGTACTGGCCCTTTAAGAGGTGGACCTGGGAAGCTTACAGACCTTTAAAATTGGCAATACTTTAAGGTGACTGGCCTATGAAGAGGATGACCATGGAAGTGGACAGTCCTTAAAGATGCATTATTGTGTGTGGGTGGCCTTCTAAGAGACAACCCTGGGAATGGACAGACCTTTGGAAATGTCAATGTGGCTTATGAAGTGGAAAGCCACTTGAACATGTGACATGTTTTGCGGACTGGCCCTTTAAGAGGCAGACCCTAGAAGTGGACAAACCCTTGAAGAGGTGACATATTTAGGGAATTATGTCCTTTAAGAAGTTGACCAGGGTTGTGTACAAACCCTCGAAACAACAGCATTTTAAGTGTACTGGCCCTTTAAGAGGTGGACCTGGGAAGCTTACAGACCTTTAAAATTGGCAATACTTTAAGGTGACTGGCCTATGAAGAGGATGACCATGGAAGTGGACAGTCCTTAAAGATGCATTATTGTGTGTGGGTGGCCTTCTAAGAGACAACCCTGGGAATGGACAGACCTTTGGAAATGTCAATGTGGCTTATGAAGTGGAAAGCCACTTGAACATGTGACATGTTTTGATGACTGGCCCTTTAAGAGGCAGACCCTAGAAGTGGACAAACCCTTGAAGAGGTGACAAATTTAGGGAATTATGTCCTTTAAGAGGTTGACCAGGGTTGTGTACAAACCCTTGAAACAACAGCATTTTAAGTGTACTGGCCCTTTAAGAGGTGGACCTGGGAAGCTTACAGACCTTTAAAATTGGCAATACTTTAAGGTGACTGGCCTATGAAGAGGATGACCATGGAAGTGGACAGTCCTTAAAGATGCATTATTGTGTGTGGGTGGCCTTCTAAGAGACAACCCTGGGAATGGACAGACCTTTGGAAATGTCAATGTGGCTTATGAAGTGGAAAGCCACTTGAACATGTGACATGTTTTGCAGACTGGCCCTTTAAGAGGCAGACCCTAGAAGTGGACAAACCCTTGAAGAGGTGACATATTTAGGGAATTATGTCCTTTAAGAGGTTGACCAGGGTTGTGTACAAACCCTCGAAACAACAGCATTTTAAGTGTACTGGCCCTTTAAGAGGTGGACCTGGGAAGCTTACAGACCTTTAAAATTGGCAATACTTTAAGGTGACTGGCCTATGAAGAGGATGACCATGGAAGTGGACAGTCCTTAAAGATGCATTATTGTGTGTGGGTGGCCTTCTAAGAGACAACCCTGGGAATGGACAGACCTTTGGAAATGTCAATGTGGCTTATGAAGTGGAAAGCCACTTGAACATGTGACATGTTTTGATGACTGGCCCTTTAAGAGGCAGACCCTAGAAGTGGACAAACCCTTGAAGAGGTGACAAATTTAGGGAATTATGTCCTTTAAGAGGTTGACCAGGGTTGTGTACAAACCCTCGAAACAACAGCATTTTAAGTGTACTGGCCCTTTAAGAGGTGGACCTGGGAAGCTTACAGACCTTTAAAATTGGCAATACTTTAAGGTGACTGGCCTATGAAGAGGATGACCATGGAAGTGGACAGTCCTTAAAGATGCATTATTGTGTGTGGGTGGCCTTCTAAGAGACAACCCTGGGAATGGACAGACCTTTGGAAATGTCAATGTGGCTTATGAAGTGGAAAGCCACTTGAACATGTGACGTGTTTTGATGACTGGCCCTTTAAGAGGCAGACCCTAGAAGTGGACAAACCCTTGAAGAGGTGACAAATTTAGGGAATTATGTCCTTTAAGAGGTTGACCAGGGTTGAGTACAAACCCTTGAAACAACAGCATTTTAAGTGTACTGGCCCTTTAAGAGGTGGACCTGGGAAGCTTACAGACCTTTAAAATTGGCAATACTTTAAGGTGACTGGCCTATGAAGAGGATGACCATGGAAGTGGACAGTCCTTAAAGATGCATTATTGTGTGTGGGTGGCCTTCTAAGAGACAACCCTGGGAATGGACAGACCTTTGGAAATGTCAATGTGGCTTATGAAGTGGAAAGCCACTTGAACATGTGACATGTGTTGATGACTGGCCCTTTAAGAGGCAGACCCTAGAAGTGGACAAACCCTTGAAGAGGTGACAAATTTAGGGAATTATGTCCTTTAAGAGGTTGACCAGGGTTGTGTACAAACCCTTGAAACAACAGCATTTTAAGTGTACTGGCCCTTTAAGAGGTGGACCTGGGAAGCTTACAGAAGTTTAAAATTGGCAATACTTTAAGGTGACTGGCCTATGAAGAGGATGACCATGGAAGTGGACAGTCCTTAAAGATGCATTATTGTGTGTGGGTGGCCTTCTAAGAGACAACCCTGGGAATGGACAGACCTTTGGAAATGTCAATGTGGCTTATGAAGTGGAAAGCCACTTGAACATGTGACATGTTTTGATGACTGGCCCTTTAAGAGGCAGACCCTAGAAGTGGACAAACCCTTGAAGAGGTGACAAATTTAGGGAATTATGTCCTTTAAGAGGTTGACCAGGGTTGTGTACAAACCCTTGAAACAACAGCATTTTAAGTGTACTGGCCCTTTAAGAGGTGGACCTGGGAAGCTTACAGACCTTTACAATTGGCAATACTTTAAGGTGACTGGCCTATGAAGAGGATGACCATGGAAGTGGACAGTCCTTAAAGATGCATTATTGTGTGTGGGTGGCCTTCTAAGAGACAACCCTGGGAATGGACAGACCTTTGGAAATGTCAATGTGGCTTATGAAGTGGAAAGCCACTTGAACATGTGACATGTTTTGCGGACTGGCCCTTTAAGAGGCAGACCCTAGAAGTGGACACACCCTTGAAGAGGTGACAAATTTAGGGAATTATGTCCTTTAAGAGGTTGACCAGGGTTGTGTACAAACCCTCAAAACAACAGCATTTTAAGTGTACTGGCCCTTTAAGAGGTGGACCTGGAAAGCTTACGGACCTTTAAAATTGGCAATACTTTAAGGTGACTGGCCTATGAAGAGGATGACCATGGAAGTGGACAGTCCTTAAAGATGCATTATTGTGTTAGTGGCCATCTAAGAGACAACCCTGGGAATGGACAGACCTTTGGAAATGTCAATGTGGCTTATGAAGTGGAAAGCCACTTGAACATGTGACATGTTTTGATGACTGGCCCTTTAAGAGGCAGACCCTAGAAGTGGACAAACCCTTGAAGAGGTGACAAATTTAGGGAATTATGTCCTTTAAGAGGTTGACCAGGGTTGTGTACAAACCCTCAAAACAACAGCATTTTAAGTGTACTGGCCCTTTAAGAGGTGGACCTGGGAAGCTTGCGGACCTTTAAAATTGGCAATACTTTAAGGTGACTGGCCTATGAAGAGGATGACCATGGAAGTGGACAGTCCTTAAAGATGCATTATTGTGTGTGGGTGGCCTTCTAAGAGACAACCCTGGGAATGGACAGACCTTTGGAAATGTCAATGTGGCTTATGAAGTGGAAAGCCACTTGAACATGTGACATGTTTTGCGGACTGGCCCTTTAAGAGGCAGACCCTAGAAGTGGACAAACCCTTGAAGAGGTGACAAATTTAGGGAATTATGTCCTTTAAGAGGTTGACCAGGGTTGTGTACAAACCCTCAAAACAACAGCATTTTAAGTGTACTGGCCCTTTAAGAGGTGGACCTGGGAAGCTTACAGACCTTTAAAATTGGCAATACTTTAAGGTGACTGGCCTATGAAGAGGATGACCATGGAAGTGGACAGTCCTTAAAGATGCATTATTGTGTGTGGGTGGCCTTCTAAGAGACAACCCTGGGAATGGACAGACCTTTGGAAATGTCAATGTGGCTTATGAAGTGGAAATCCACTTGAACATGTGACATGTTTTGATGACTGGCCATTTAAGAGGCAGACCCTAGATATGGACAAACCCTTGAAGAGGTGACAAATTTAGGGAATTATGTCCTTTAAGAGGTTGACCAGGGTTGTGTACAAACCCTTGAAACAACAGTATTTTAAGTGTACTGGCCCTTTAAGAGGTGGACCTGGGAAGCTTACAGACCTTTAAAATTGGCAATACTTTAAGGTGACTGGCCTATGAAGAGGATGACCATGGAAGTGGACAGTCCTTAAAGATGCATTATTGTGTGTGGGTGGCCTTCTAAGAGACAACCCTGGGAATGGACAGACCTTTGGAAATGTCAATGTGGCTTATGAAGTGGAAATCCACTTGAACATGTGACATGTTTTGATGACTGGCCCTTTAAGAGGCAGACCCTAGATATGGACAAACCCTTGAAGAGGTGACAAATTTAGGGAATTATGTCCTTTAAGAGGTTGGCCAGGGTTGTGTACAAACCCTTGAAACAACAGCATTTTAAGTGTACTGGCCCTTTAAGAGGTGGACCTGGGAAGCTTACAGACCTTTAAAATTGGCAATACTTTAAGGTGACTGGCCTATGAAGAGGATGACCATGGAAGTGGACAGTCCTTAAAGATGCATTATTGTGTGTGGGTGGCCTTCTTAGAGACAACCCTGGGAATGGACAGACCTTTGGAAATGTCAATGTGGCTTATGAAGTGGAAAGCCACTTGAACATGTGACATGTTTTGCGGACTGGCCCTTTAAGAGGCAGACCCTAGAAGTGGACAAACCCTTGAAGAGGTGACAAATTTAGGGAATTATGTCCTTTAAGAGGTTGACCAGGGTTGTGTACAAACCCTCAAAACAACAGCATTTTAAGTGTACTGGCCCTTTAAGAGGTGGACCTGGGAAGCTTACGGACCTTTAAAATTGGCAATACTTTAAGGTGACTGGCCTATGAAGAGGATGACCATGGAAGTGGACAGTCCTTAAAGATGCATTATTGTGTGTGGGTGGCCTTCTAAGAGACAACCCTGGGAATGGACAGACCTTTGGAAATGTCAATGTGGCTTATGAAGTGGAAAGCCACTTGAACATGTGACATGTTTTGATGACTGGCCCTTTAAGAGGCAGACCCTAGAAGTGGACAAACCCTTGAAGAGGTGACAAATTTAGGGAATTATGTCCTTTAAGAGGTTGACCAGGGTTGTGTACAAACCCTTGAAACAACAGCATTTTAAGTGTACTGGCCCTTTAAGAGGTGGACCTGGGAAGCTTACAGACCTTTAAAATTGGCAATACTTTAAGGTGACTGGCCTATGAAGAGGATGACCATGGAAGTGGACAGTCCTTAAAGATGCATTATTGTGTGTGGGTGGCCTTCTAAGAGACAACCCTGGGAATGGACAGACCTTTGGAAATGTCAATGTGGCTTATGAAGTGGAAAGCCACTTGAACATGTGACATGTTTTGCGGACTGGCCCTTTAAGAGGCAGACCCTAGAAGTGGACAAACCCTTGAAGAGGTGACATATTTAGGGAATTATGTCCTTTAAGAGGTTGACCAGGGTTGTGTACAAACCCTCGAAACAACAGCATTTTAAGTGTACTGGCCCTTTAAGAGGTGGACCTGGGAAGCTTACAGACCTTTAAAATTGGCAATACTTTAAGGTGACTGGCCTATGAAGAGGATGACCATGGAAGTGGACAGTCCTTAAAGATGCATTATTGTGTGTGGGTGGCCTTCTAAGAGACAACCCTGGGAATGGACAGACCTTTGGAAATGTCAATGTGGCTTATGAAGTGGAAAGCCACTTGAACATGTGACATGTTTTGATGACTGGCCCTTTAAGAGGCAGACCCTAGAAGTGGACAAACCCTTGAAGAGGTGACAAATTTAGGGAATTATGTCCTTTAAGAGGTTGACCAGGGTTGTGTACAAACCCTCGAAACAACAGCATTTTAAGTGTACTGGCCCTTTAAGAGGTGGACCTGGGAAGCTTACAGACCTTTAAAATTGGCAATACTTTAAGGTGACTGGCCTATGAAGAGGATGACCATGGAAGTGGACAGTCCTTAAAGATGCATTATTGTGTGTGGGTGGCCTTCTAAGAGACAACCCTGGGAATGGACAGACCTTTGGAAATGTCAATGTGGCTTATGAAGTGGAAAGCCACTTGAACATGTGACATGTTTTGATGACTGGCCCTTTAAGAGGCAGACCCTAGAAGTGGACAAACCCTTGAAGAGGTGACAAATTTAGGGAATTATGTCCTTTAAGAGGTTGACCAGGGTTGAGTACAAACCCTTGAAACAACAGCATTTTAAGTGTACTGGCCCTTTAAGAGGTGGACCTCGGAAGCTTTGCAGACCTTTAAAATTGGCAATACTTTAAGGTGACTGGCCTATGAAGAGGATGACCATGGAAGTGGACAGTCCTTAAAGATGCATTATTGTGTGTGGGTGGCCTTCTAAGAGACAACCCTGGGAATGGACAGACCTTTGGAAATGTCAATGTGGCTTATGAAGTGGAAAGCCACTTGAACATGTGACATGTGTTGATGACTGGCCCTTTAAGAGGCAGACCCTAGAAGTGGACAAACCCTTGAAGAGGTGACAAATTTAGGGAATTATGTCCTTTAAGAGGTTGACCAGGGTTGTGTACAAACCCTTGAAACAACAGCATTTTAAGTGTACTGGCCCTTTAAGAGGTGGACCTGGGAAGCTTACAGAAGTTTAAAATTGGCAATACTTTAAGGTGACTGGCCTATGAAGAGGATGACCATGGAAGTGGACAGTCCTTAAAGATGCATTATTGTGTGTGGGTGGCCTTCTAAGAGACAACCCTGGGAATGGACAGACCTTTGGAAATGTCAATGTGGCTTATGAAGTGGAAAGCCACTTGAACATGTGACATGTTTTGATGACTGGCCCTTTAAGAGGCAGACCCTAGAAGTGGACAAACCCTTGAAGAGGTGACAAATTTAGGGAATTATGTCCTTTAAGAGGTTGACCAGGGTTGTGTACAAACCCTTGAAACAACAGCATTTTAAGTGTACTGGCCCTTTAAGAGGTGGACCTGGGAAGCTTACAGACCTTTAAAATTGGCAATACTTTAAGGTGACTGGCCTATGAAGAGGATGACCATGGAAGTGGACAGTCCTTAAAGATGCATTATTGTGTGTGGGTGGCCTTCTAAGAGACAACCCTGGGAATGGACAGACCTTTGGAAATGTCAATGTGGCTTATGAAGTGGAAAGCCACTTGAACATGTGACATGTTTTGATGACTGGCCCTTTAAGAGGCAGACCCTAGAAGTGGACAAACCCTTGAAGAGGTGACAAATTTAGGGAATTATGTCCTTTAAGAGGTTGACCAGGGTTGTGTACAAACCCTCGAAACAACAGCATTTTAAGTGTACTGGCCCTTTAAGAGGTGGACCTGGGAAGCTTACAGACCTTTAAAATTGGCAATACTTTAAGGTGACTGGCCTATGAAGAGGATGACCATGGAAGTGGACAGTCCTTAAAGATGCATTATTGTGTGTGGGTGGCCTTCTAAGAGACAACCCTGGGAATGGACAGACCTTTGGAAATGTCAATGTGGCTTATGAAGTGGAAAGCCACTTGAACATGTGACATGTTTTGATGACTGGCCCTTTAAGAGGCAGACCCTAGAAGTGGACAAACCCTTGAAGAGGTGACAAATTTAGGGAATTATGTCCTTTAAGAGGTTGACCAGGGTTGTGTACAAACCCTCGAAACAACAGCATTTTAAGTGTACTGGCCCTTTAAGAGGTGGACCTGGGAAGCTTACAGACCTTTAAAATTGGCAATACTTTAAGGTGACTGGCCTATGAAGAGGATGACCATGGAAGTGGACAGTCCTTAAAGATGCATTATTGTGTGTGGGTGGCCTTCTAAGAGACAACCCTGGGAATGGACAGACCTTTGGAAATGTCAATGTGGCTTATGAAGTGGAAAGCCACTTGAACATGTGACATGTTTTGATGACTGGCCCTTTAAGAGGCAGACCCTAGAAGTGGACAAACCCTTGAAGAGGTGACAAATTTAGGGAATTATGTCCTTTAAGAGGTTGACCAGGGTTGAGTACAAACCCTTGAAACAACAGCATTTTAAGTGTACTGGCCCTTTAAGAGGTGGACCTGGGAAGCTTACAGACCTTTAAAATTGGCAATACTTTAAGGTGACTGGCCTATGAAGAGGATGACCATGGAAGTGGACAGTCCTTAAAGATGCATTATTGTGTGTGGGTGGCCTTCTAAGAGACAACCCTGGGAATGGACAGACCTTTGGAAATGTCAATGTGGCTTATGAAGTGGAAAGCCACTTGAACATGTGACATGTGTTGATGACTGGCCCTTTAAGAGGCAGACCCTAGAAGTGGACAAACCCTTGAAGAGGTGACAAATTTAGGGAATTATGTCCTTTAAGAGGTTGACCAGGGTTGTGTACAAACCCTTGAAACAACAGCATTTTAAGTGTACTGGCCCTTTAAGAGGTGGACCTGGGAAGCTTACGGACCTTTAAAATTGGCAATACTTTAAGGTGACTGGCCTATGAAGAGGATGACCATGGAAGTGGACAGTCCTTAAAGATGCGTTATTGTGTGTGGGTGGCCTTCTAAGAGACAACCCTGGGAATGGACAGACCTTTGGAAATGTCAATGTGGCTTATGAAGTGGAAAGCCACTTGAACATGTGACATGTTTTGCGGACTGGCCCTTTAAGAGGCAGACCCTAGAAGTGGACAAACCCTTGAAGAGGTGACAAATTTAGGGAATTATGTCCTTTAAGAGGTTGACCAGGGTTGTGTACAAACCCTCGAAAAAACAGCATTTTAAGTGTACTGGCCCTTTAAGAGGTGGACCTGGGAAGCTTACGGACCTTTAAAATTGGCAATACTTTAAGGTGACTGGCCTATGAAGAGGATGACCATGGAAGTGGACAGTCCTTAAAGATGCATTATTGTGTGTGGGTGGCCTTCTAAGAGACAACCCTGGGAATGGACAGACCTTTGGAAATGTCAATGTGGCTTATGAAGTGGAAAGCCACTTGAACATGTGACATGTTTTGCGGACTGGCCCTTTAAGAGGCAGACCCTAGAAGTGGACACACCCTTGAAGAGGTGACAAATTTAGGGAATTATGTCCTTTAAGAGGTTGACCAGGGTTGTGTACAAACCCTCAAAACAACAGCATTTTAAGTGTACTGGCCCTTTAAGAGGTGGACCTGGAAAGCTTACAGACCTTTAAAATTGGCAATACTTTAAGGTGACTGGCCTATGAAGAGGATGACCATGGAAGTGGACAGTCCTTAAAGATGCATTATTGTGTTAGTGGCCATCTAAGAGACAACCCTGGGAATGGACAGACCTTTGGAAATGTCAATGTGGCTTATGAAGTGGAAAGCCACTTGAACATGTGACATGTTTTGATGACTGGCCCTTTAAGAGGCAGACCCTAGAAGTGGACAAACCCTTGAAGAGGTGACAAATTTAGGGAATTATGTCCTTTAAGAGGTTGACCAGGGTTGTGTACAAACCCTCAAAACAACAGCATTTTAAGTGTACTGGCCCTTTAAGAGGTGGACCTGGGAAGCTTGCGGACCTTTAAAATTGGCAATACTTTAAGGTGACTGGCCTATGAAGAGGATGACCATGGAAGTGGACAGTCCTTAAAGATGCATTATTGTGTGTGGGTGGCCTTCTAAGAGACAACCCTGGGAATGGACAGACCTTTGGAAATGTCAATGTGGCTTATGAAGTGGAAAGCCACTTGAACATGTGACATGTTTTGCGGACTGGCCCTTTAAGAGGCAGACCCTAGAAGTGGACAAACCCTTGAAGAGGTGACAAATTTAGGGAATTATGTCCTTTAAGAGGTTGACCAGGGTTGTGTACAAACCCTCAAAACAACAGCATTTTAAGTGTACTGGCCCTTTAAGAGGTGGACCTGGGAAGCTTACAGACCTTTAAAATTGGCAATACTTTAAGGTGACTGGCCTATGAAGAGGATGACCATGGAAGTGGACAGTCCTTAAAGATGCATTATTGTGTGTGGGTGGCCTTCTAAGAGACAACCCTGGGAATGGACAGACCTTTGGAAATGTCAATGTGGCTTATGAAGTGGAAATCCACTTGAACATGTGACATGTTTTGATGACTGGCCATTTAAGAGGCAGACCCTAGATATGGACAAACCCTTGAAGAGGTGACAAATTTAGGGAATTATGTCCTTTAAGAGGTTGACCAGGGTTGTGTACAAACCCTTGAAACAACAGTATTTTAAGTGTACTGGCCCTTTAAGAGGTGGACCTGGGAAGCTTACAGACCTTTAAAATTGGCAATACTTTAAGGTGACTGGCCTATGAAGAGGATGACCATGGAAGTGGACAGTCCTTAAAGATGCATTATTGTGTGTGGGTGGCCTTCTAAGAGACAACCCTGGGAATGGACAGACCTTTGGAAATGTCAATGTGGCTTATGAAGTGGAAATCCACTTGAACATGTGACATGTTTTGATGACTGGCCCTTTAAGAGGCAGACCCTAGATATGGACAAACCCTTGAAGAGGTGACAAATTTAGGGAATTATGTCCTTTAAGAGGTTGGCCAGGGTTGTGTACAAACCCTTGAAACAACAGCATTTTAAGTGTACTGGCCCTTTAAGAGGTGGACCTGGGAAGCTTACAGACCTTTAAAATTGGCAATACTTTAAGGTGACTGGCCTATGAAGAGGATGACCATGGAAGTGGACAGTCCTTAAAGATGCATTATTGTGTGTGGGTGGCCTTCTTAGAGACAACCCTGGGAATGGACAGACCTTTGGAAATGTCAATGTGGCTTATGAAGTGGAAAGCCACTTGAACATGTGACATGTTTTGCGGACTGGCCCTTTAAGAGGCAGACCCTAGAAGTGGACAAACCCTTGAAGAGGTGACAAATTTAGGGAATTATGTCCTTTAAGAGGTTGACCAGGGTTGTGTACAAACCCTCAAAACAACAGCATTTTAAGTGTACTGGCCCTTTAAGAGGTGGACCTGGGAAGCTTACGGACCTTTAAAATTGGCAATACTTTAAGGTGACTGGCCTATGAAGAGGATGACCATGGAAGTGGACAGTCCTTAAAGATGCATTATTGTGTGTGGGTGGCCTTCTAAGAGACAACCCTGGGAATGGACAGACCTTTGGAAATGTCAATGTGGCTTATGAAGTGGAAAGCCACTTGAACATGTGACATGTTTTGCGGACTGGCCCTTTAAGAGGCAGACCCTAGAAGTGGACAAACCCTTGAAGAGGTGACATATTTAGGGAATTATGTCCTTTAAGAGGTTGACCAGGGTTGTGTACAAACCCTCGAAACAACAGCATTTTAAGTGTACTGGCCCTTTAAGAGGTGGACCTGGGAAGCTTACAGACCTTTAAAATTGGCAATACTTTAAGGTGACTGGCCTATGAAGAGGATGACCATGGAAGTGGACAGTCCTTAAAGATGCATTATTGTGTGTGGGTGGCCTTCTAAGAGACAACCCTGGGAATGGACAGACCTTTGGAAATGTCAATGTGGCTTATGAAGTGGAAAGCCACTTGAACATGTGACATGTTTTGATGACTGGCCCTTTAAGAGGCAGACCCTAGAAGTGGACAAACCCTTGAAGAGGTGACAAATTTAGGGAATTATGTCCTTTAAGAGGTTGACCAGGGTTGTGTACAAACCCTCGAAACAACAGCATTTTAAGTGTACTGGCCCTTTAAGAGGTGGACCTGGGAAGCTTACAGACCTTTAAAATTGGCAATACTTTAAGGTGACTGGCCTATGAAGAGGATGACCATGGAAGTGGACAGTCCTTAAAGATGCATTATTGTGTGTGGGTGGCCTTCTAAGAGACAACCCTGGGAATGGACAGACCTTTGGAAATGTCAATGTGGCTTATGAAGTGGAAAGCCACTTGAACATGTGACATGTTTTGATGACTGGCCCTTTAAGAGGCAGACCCTAGAAGTGGACAAACCCTTGAAGAGGTGACAAATTTAGGGAATTATGTCCTTTAAGAGGTTGACCAGGGTTGAGTACAAACCCTTGAAACAACAGCATTTTAAGTGTACTGGCCCTTTAAGAGGTGGACCTGGGAAGCTTACAGACCTTTAAAATTGGCAATACTTTAAGGTGACTGGCCTATGAAGAGGATGACCATGGAAGTGGACAGTCCTTAAAGATGCATTATTGTGTGTGGGTGGCCTTCTAAGAGACAACCCTGGGAATGGACAGACCTTTGGAAATGTCAATGTGGCTTATGAAGTGGAAAGCCACTTGAACATGTGACGTGTTTTGATGACTGGCCCTTTAAGAGGCAGACCCTAGAAGTGGACAAACCCTTGAAGAGGTGACAAATTTAGGGAATTATGTCCTTTAAGAGGTTGACCAGGGTTGAGTACAAACCCTTGAAACAACAGCATTTTAAGTGTACTGGCCCTTTAAGAGGTGGACCTGGGAAGCTTACAGACCTTTAAAATTGGCAATACTTTAAGGTGACTGGCCTATGAAGAGGATGACCATGGAAGTGGACAGTCCTTAAAGATGCATTATTGTGTGTGGGTGGCCTTCTAAGAGACAACCCTGGGAATGGACAGACCTTTGGAAATGTCAATGTGGCTTATGAAGTGGAAAGCCACTTGAACATGTGACATGTGTTGATGACTGGCCCTTTAAGAGGCAGACCCTAGAAGTGGACAAACCCTTGAAGAGGTGACAAATTTAGGGAATTATGTCCTTTAAGAGGTTGACCAGGGTTGTGTACAAACCCTTGAAACAACAGCATTTTAAGTGTACTGGCCCTTTAAGAGGTGGACCTGGGAAGCTTACAGAAGTTTAAAATTGGCAATACTTTAAGGTGACTGGCCTATGAAGAGGATGACCATGGAAGTGGACAGTCCTTAAAGATGCATTATTGTGTGTGGGTGGCCTTCTAAGAGACAACCCTGGGAATGGACAGACCTTTGGAAATGTCAATGTGGCTTATGAAGTGGAAAGCCACTTGAACATGTGACATGTTTTGATGACTGGCCCTTTAAGAGGCAGACCCTAGAAGTGGACAAACCCTTGAAGAGGTGACAAATTTAGGGAATTATGTCCTTTAAGAGGTTGACCAGGGTTGTGTACAAACCCTTGAAACAACAGCATTTTAAGTGTACTGGCCCTTTAAGAGGTGGACCTGGGAAGCTTACAGACCTTTACAATTGGCAATACTTTAAGGTGACTGGCCTATGAAGAGGATGACCATGGAAGTGGACAGTCCTTAAAGATGCATTATTGTGTGTGGGTGGCCTTCTAAGAGACAACCCTGGGAATGGACAGACCTTTGGAAATGTCAATGTGGCTTATGAAGTGGAAAGCCACTTGAACATGTGACATGTTTTGCGGACTGGCCCTTTAAGAGGCAGACCCTAGAAGTGGACACACCCTTGAAGAGGTGACAAATTTAGGGAATTATGTCCTTTAAGAGGTTGACCAGGGTTGTGTACAAACCCTCAAAACAACAGCATTTTAAGTGTACTGGCCCTTTAAGAGGTGGACCTGGAAAGCTTACGGACCTTTAAAATTGGCAATACTTTAAGGTGACTGGCCTATGAAGAGGATGACCATGGAAGTGGACAGTCCTTAAAGATGCATTATTGTGTTAGTGGCCATCTAAGAGACAACCCTGGGAATGGACAGACCTTTGGAAATGTCAATGTGGCTTATGAAGTGGAAAGCCACTTGAACATGTGACATGTTTTGATGACTGGCCCTTTAAGAGGCAGACCCTAGAAGTGGACAAACCCTTGAAGAGGTGACAAATTTAGGGAATTATGTTCTTTAAGAGGTTGACCAGGGTTGTGTACAAACCCTCAAAACAACAGCATTTTAAGTGTACTGGCCCTTTAAGAGGTGGACCTGGGAAGCTTGCGGACCTTTAAAATTGGCAATACTTTAAGGTGACTGGCCTATGAAGAGGATGACCATGGAAGTGGACAGTCCTTAAAGATGCATTATTGTGTGTGGGTGGCCTTCTAAGAGACAACCCTGGGAATGGACAGACCTTTGGAAATGTCAATGTGGCTTATGAAGTGGAAAGCCACTTGAACATGTGACATGTTTTGCGGACTGGCCCTTTAAGAGGCAGACCCTAGAAGTGGACAAACCCTTGAAGAGGTGACAAATTTAGGGAATTATGTCCTTTAAGAGGTTGACCAGGGTTGTGTACAAACCCTCAAAACAACAGCATTTTAAGTGTACTGGCCCTTTAAGAGGTGGACCTGGGAAGCTTACAGACCTTTAAAATTGGCAATACTTTAAGGTGACTGGCCTATGAAGAGGATGACCATGGAAGTGGACAGTCCTTAAAGATGCATTATTGTGTGTGGGTGGCCTTCTAAGAGACAACCCTGGGAATGGACAGACCTTTGGAAATGTCAATGTGGCTTATGAAGTGGAAATCCACTTGAACATGTGACATGTTTTGATGACTGGCCATTTAAGAGGCAGACCCTAGATATGGACAAACCCTTGAAGAGGTGACAAATTTAGGGAATTATGTCCTTTAAGAGGTTGACCAGGGTTGTGTACAAACCCTTGAAACAACAGTATTTTAAGTGTACTGGCCCTTTAAGAGGTGGACCTGGGAAGCTTACAGACCTTTAAAATTGGCAATACTTTAAGGTGACTGGCCTATGAAGAGGATGACCATGGAAGTGGACAGTCCTTAAAGATGCATTATTGTGTGTGGGTGGCCTTCTAAGAGACAACCCTGGGAATGGACAGACCTTTGGAAATGTCAATGTGGCTTATGAAGTGGAAATCCACTTGAACATGTGACATGTTTTGATGACTGGCCCTTTAAGAGGCAGACCCTAGATATGGACAAACCCTTGAAGAGGTGACAAATTTAGGGAATTATGTCCTTTAAGAGGTTGGCCAGGGTTGTGTACAAACCCTTGAAACAACAGCATTTTAAGTGTACTGGCCCTTTAAGAGGTGGACCTGGGAAGCTTACAGACCTTTAAAATTGGCAATACTTTAAGGTGACTGGCCTATGAAGAGGATGACCATGGAAGTGGACAGTCCTTAAAGATGCATTATTGTGTGTGGGTGGCCTTCTTAGAGACAACCCTGGGAATGGACAGACCTTTGGAAATGTCAATGTGGCTTGTGAAGTGGAAAGCCACTTGAACATGTGACATGTTTTGCGGACTGGCCCTTTAAGAGGCAGACCCTAGAAGTGGACAAACCCTTGAAGAGGTGACAAATTTAGGGAATTATGTCCTTTAAGAGGTTGACCAGGGTTGTGTACAAACCCTCAAAACAACAGCATTTTAAGTGTACTGGCCCTTTAAGAGGTGGACCTGGGAAGCTTACGGACCTTTAAAATTGGCAATACTTTAAGGTGACTGGCCTATGAAGAGGATGACCATGGAAGTGGACAGTCCTTAAAGATGCATTATTGTGTGTGGGTGGCCTTCTAAGAGACAACCCTGGGAATGGACAGACCTTTGGAAATGTCAATGTGGCTTATGAAGTGGAAAGCCACTTGAACATGTGACATGTTTTGATGACTGGCCCTTTAAGAGGCAGACCCTAGAAGTGGACAAACCCTTGAAGAGGTGACAAATTTAGGGAATTATGTCCTTTAAGAGGTTGACCAGGGTTGAGTACAAACCCTTGAAACAACAGCATTTTAAGTGTACTGGCCCTTTAAGAGGTGGACCTCGGAAGCTTTGCAGACCTTTAAAATTGGCAATACTTTAAGGTGACTGGCCTATGAAGAGGATGACCATGGAAGTGGACAGTCCTTAAAGATGCATTATTGTGTGTGGGTGGCCTTCTAAGAGACAACCCTGGGAATGGACAGACCTTTGGAAATGTCAATGTGGCTTATGAAGTGGAAAGCCACTTGAACATGTGACATGTGTTGATGACTGGCCCTTTAAGAGGCAGACCCTAGAAGTGGACAAACCCTTGAAGAGGTGACAAATTTAGGGAATTATGTCCTTTAAGAGGTTGACCAGGGTTGTGTACAAACCCTTGAAACAACAGCATTTTAAGTGTACTGGCCCTTTAAGAGGTGGACCTGGGAAGCTTACAGAAGTTTAAAATTGGCAATACTTTAAGGTGACTGGCCTATGAAGAGGATGACCATGGAAGTGGACAGTCCTTAAAGATGCATTATTGTGTGTGGGTGGCCTTCTAAGAGACAACCCTGGGAATGGACAGACCTTTGGAAATGTCAATGTGGCTTATGAAGTGGAAAGCCACTTGAACATGTGACATGTTTTGATGACTGGCCCTTTAAGAGGCAGACCCTAGAAGTGGACAAACCCTTGAAGAGGTGACAAATTTAGGGAATTATGTCCTTTAAGAGGTTGACCAGGGTTGTGTACAAACCCTTGAAACAACAGCATTTTAAGTGTACTGGCCCTTTAAGAGGTGGACCTGGGAAGCTTACAGACCTTTAAAATTGGCAATACTTTAAGGTGACTGGCCTATGAAGAGGATGACCATGGAAGTGGACAGTCCTTAAAGATGCATTATTGTGTGTGGGTGGCCTTCTAAGAGACAACCCTGGGAATGGACAGACCTTTGGAAATGTCAATGTGGCTTATGAAGTGGAAAGCCACTTGAACATGTGACATGTTTTGCGGACTGGCCCTTTAAGAGGCAGACCCTAGAAGTGGACAAACCCTTGAAGAGGTGACATATTTAGGGAATTATGTCCTTTAAGAGGTTGACCAGGGTTGTGTACAAACCCTCGAAACAACAGCATTTTAAGTGTACTGGCCCTTTAAGAGGTGGACCTGGGAAGCTTACAGACCTTTAAAATTGGCAATACTTTAAGGTGACTGGCCTATGAAGAGGATGACCATGGAAGTGGACAGTCCTTAAAGATGCATTATTGTGTGTGGGTGGCCTTCTAAGAGACAACCCTGGGAATGGACAGACCTTTGGAAATGTCAATGTGGCTTATGAAGTGGAAAGCCACTTGAACATGTGACATGTTTTGATGACTGGCCCTTTAAGAGGCAGACCCTAGAAGTGGACAAACCCTTGAAGAGGTGACAAATTTAGGGAATTATGTCCTTTAAGAGGTTGACCAGGGTTGTGTACAAACCCTCGAAACAACAGCATTTTAAGTGTACTGGCCCTTTAAGAGGTGGACCTGGGAAGCTTACAGACCTTTAAAATTGGCAATACTTTAAGGTGACTGGCCTATGAAGAGGATGACCATGGAAGTGGACAGTCCTTAAAGATGCATTATTGTGTGTGGGTGGCCTTCTAAGAGACAACCCTGGGAATGGACAGACCTTTGGAAATGTCAATGTGGCTTATGAAGTGGAAAGCCACTTGAACATGTGACATGTTTTGATGACTGGCCCTTTAAGAGGCAGACCCTAGAAGTGGACAAACCCTTGAAGAGGTGACAAATTTAGGGAATTATGTCCTTTAAGAGGTTGACCAGGGTTGAGTACAAACCCTTGAAACAACAGCATTTTAAGTGTACTGGCCCTTTAAGAGGTGGACCTGGGAAGCTTACAGACCTTTAAAATTGGCAATACTTTAAGGTGACTGGCCTATGAAGAGGATGACCATGGAAGTGGACAGTCCTTAAAGATGCATTATTGTGTGTGGGTGGCCTTCTAAGAGACAACCCTGGGAATGGACAGACCTTTGGAAATGTCAATGTGGCTTATGAAGTGGAAAGCCACTTGAACATGTGACATGTTTTGCGGACTGGCCCTTTAAGAGGCAGACCCTAGAAGTGGACACACCCTTGAAGAGGTGACAAATTTAGGGAATTATGTCCTTTAAGAGGTTGACCAGGGTTGTGTACAAACCCTCAAAACAACAGCATTTTAAGTGTACTGGCCCTTTAAGAGGTGGACCTGGAAAGCTTACGGACCTTTAAAATTGGCAATACTTTAAGGTGACTGGCCTATGAAGAGGATGACCATGGAAGTGGACAGTCCTTAAAGATGCATTATTGTGTTAGTGGCCATCTAAGAGACAACCCTGGGAATGGACAGACCTTTGGAAATGTCAATGTGGCTTATGAAGTGGAAAGCCACTTGAACATGTGACATGTTTTGATGACTGGCCCTTTAAGAGGCAGACCCTAGAAGTGGACAAACCCTTGAAGAGGTGACAAATTTAGGGAATTATGTCCTTTAAGAGGTTGACCAGGGTTGTGTACAAACCCTCAAAACAACAGCATTTTAAGTGTACTGGCCCTTTAAGAGGTGGACCTGGGAAGCTTGCGGACCTTTAAAATTGGCAATACTTTAAGGTGACTGGCCTATGAAGAGGATGACCATGGAAGTGGACAGTCCTTAAAGATGCATTATTGTGTGTGGGTGGCCTTCTAAGAGACAACCCTGGGAATGGACAGACCTTTGGAAATGTCAATGTGGCTTATGAAGTGGAAAGCCACTTGAACATGTGACATGTTTTGCGGACTGGCCCTTTAAGAGGCAGACCCTAGAAGTGGACAAACCCTTGAAGAGGTGACAAATTTAGGGAATTATGTCCTTTAAGAGGTTGACCAGGGTTGTGTACAAACCCTCAAAACAACAGCATTTTAAGTGTACTGGCCCTTTAAGAGGTGGACCTGGGAAGCTTACAGACCTTTAAAATTGGCAATACTTTAAGGTGACTGGCCTATGAAGAGGATGACCATGGAAGTGGACAGTCCTTAAAGATGCATTATTGTGTGTGGGTGGCCTTCTAAGAGACAACCCTGGGAATGGACAGACCTTTGGAAATGTCAATGTGGCTTATGAAGTGGAAATCCACTTGAACATGTGACATGTTTTGATGACTGGCCATTTAAGAGGCAGACCCTAGATATGGACAAACCCTTGAAGAGGTGACAAATTTAGGGAATTATGTCCTTTAAGAGGTTGACCAGGGTTGTGTACAAACCCTTGAAACAACAGTATTTTAAGTGTACTGGCCCTTTAAGAGGTGGACCTGGGAAGCTTACAGACCTTTAAAATTGGCAATACTTTAAGGTGACTGGCCTATGAAGAGGATGACCATGGAAGTGGACAGTCCTTAAAGATGCATTATTGTGTGTGGGTGGCCTTCTAAGAGACAACCCTGGGAATGGACAGACCTTTGGAAATGTCAATGTGGCTTATGAAGTGGAAATCCACTTGAACATGTGACATGTTTTGATGACTGGCCCTTTAAGAGGCAGACCCTAGATATGGACAAACCCTTGAAGAGGTGACAAATTTAGGGAATTATGTCCTTTAAGAGGTTGGCCAGGGTTGTGTACAAACCCTTGAAACAACAGCATTTTAAGTGTACTGGCCCTTTAAGAGGTGGACCTGGGAAGCTTACAGACCTTTAAAATTGGCAATACTTTAAGGTGACTGGCCTATGAAGAGGATGACCATGGAAGTGGACAGTCCTTAAAGATGCATTATTGTGTGTGGGTGGCCTTCTTAGAGACAACCCTGGGAATGGACAGACCTTTGGAAATGTCAATGTGGCTTATGAAGTGGAAAGCCACTTGAACATGTGACATGTTTTGCGGACTGGCCCTTTAAGAGGCAGACCCTAGAAGTGGACAAACCCTTGAAGAGGTGACAAATTTAGGGAATTATGTCCTTTAAGAGGTTGACCAGGGTTGTGTACAAACCCTCAAAACAACAGCATTTTAAGTGTACTGGCCCTTTAAGAGGTGGACCTGGGAAGCTTACGGACCTTTAAAATTGGCAATACTTTAAGGTGACTGGCCTATGAAGAGGATGACCATGGAAGTGGACAGTCCTTAAAGATGCATTATTGTGTGTGGGTGGCCTTCTAAGAGACAACCCTGGGAATGGACAGACCTTTGGAAATGTCAATGTGGCTTATGAAGTGGAAAGCCACTTGAACATGTGACATGTTTTGATGACTGGCCCTTTAAGAGGCAGACCCTAGAAGTGGACAAACCCTTGAAGAGGTGACAAATTTAGGGAATTATGTCCTTTAAGAGGTTGACCAGGGTTGTGTACAAACCCTTGAAACAACAGCATTTTAAGTGTACTGGCCCTTTAAGAGGTGGACCTGGGAAGCTTACAGACCTTTAAAATTGGCAATACTTTAAGGTGACTGGCCTATGAAGAGGATGACCATGGAAGTGGACAGTCCTTAAAGATGCATTATTGTGTGTGGGTGGCCTTCTAAGAGACAACCCTGGGAATGGACAGACCTTTGGAAATGTCAATGTGGCTTATGAAGTGGAAAGCCACTTGAACATGTGACATGTTTTGCGGACTGGCCCTTTAAGAGGCAGACCCTAGAAGTGGACAAACCCTTGAAGAGGTGACATATTTAGGGAATTATGTCCTTTAAGAGGTTGACCAGGGTTGTGTACAAACCCTCGAAACAACAGCATTTTAAGTGTACTGGCCCTTTAAGAGGTGGACCTGGGAAGCTTACAGACCTTTAAAATTGGCAATACTTTAAGGTGACTGGCCTATGAAGAGGATGACCATGGAAGTGGACAGTCCTTAAAGATGCATTATTGTGTGTGGGTGGCCTTCTAAGAGACAACCCTGGGAATGGACAGACCTTTGGAAATGTCAATGTGGCTTATGAAGTGGAAAGCCACTTGAACATGTGACATGTTTTGATGACTGGCCCTTTAAGAGGCAGACCCTAGAAGTGGACAAACCCTTGAAGAGGTGACAAATTTAGGGAATTATGTCCTTTAAGAGGTTGACCAGGGTTGTGTACAAACCCTCGAAACAACAGCATTTTAAGTGTACTGGCCCTTTAAGAGGTGGACCTGGGAAGCTTACAGACCTTTAAAATTGGCAATACTTTAAGGTGACTGGCCTATGAAGAGGATGACCATGGAAGTGGACAGTCCTTAAAGATGCATTATTGTGTGTGGGTGGCCTTCTAAGAGACAACCCTGGGAATGGACAGACCTTTGGAAATGTCAATGTGGCTTATGAAGTGGAAAGCCACTTGAACATGTGACATGTTTTGATGACTGGCCCTTTAAGAGGCAGACCCTAGAAGTGGACAAACCCTTGAAGAGGTGACAAATTTAGGGAATTATGTCCTTTAAGAGGTTGACCAGGGTTGAGTACAAACCCTTGAAACAACAGCATTTTAAGTGTACTGGCCCTTTAAGAGGTGGACCTCGGAAGCTTTGCAGACCTTTAAAATTGGCAATACTTTAAGGTGACTGGCCTATGAAGAGGATGACCATGGAAGTGGACAGTCCTTAAAGATGCATTATTGTGTGTGGGTGGCCTTCTAAGAGACAACCCTGGGAATGGACAGACCTTTGGAAATGTCAATGTGGCTTATGAAGTGGAAAGCCACTTGAACATGTGACATGTGTTGATGACTGGCCCTTTAAGAGGCAGACCCTAGAAGTGGACAAACCCTTGAAGAGGTGACAAATTTAGGGAATTATGTCCTTTAAGAGGTTGACCAGGGTTGTGTACAAACCCTTGAAACAACAGCATTTTAAGTGTACTGGCCCTTTAAGAGGTGGACCTGGGAAGCTTACAGAAGTTTAAAATTGGCAATACTTTAAGGTGACTGGCCTATGAAGAGGATGACCATGGAAGTGGACAGTCCTTAAAGATGCATTATTGTGTGTGGGTGGCCTTCTAAGAGACAACCCTGGGAATGGACAGACCTTTGGAAATGTCAATGTGGCTTATGAAGTGGAAAGCCACTTGAACATGTGACATGTTTTGATGACTGGCCCTTTAAGAGGCAGACCCTAGAAGTGGACAAACCCTTGAAGAGGTGACAAATTTAGGGAATTATGTCCTTTAAGAGGTTGACCAGGGTTGTGTACAAACCCTTGAAACAACAGCATTTTAAGTGTACTGGCCCTTTAAGAGGTGGACCTGGGAAGCTTACAGACCTTTAAAATTGGCAATACTTTAAGGTGACTGGCCTATGAAGAGGATGACCATGGAAGTGGACAGTCCTTAAAGATGCATTATTGTGTGTGGGTGGCCTTCTAAGAGACAACCCTGGGAATGGACAGACCTTTGGAAATGTCAATGTGGCTTATGAAGTGGAAAGCCACTTGAACATGTGACATGTTTTGCGGACTGGCCCTTTAAGAGGCAGACCCTAGAAGTGGACAAACCCTTGAAGAGGTGACATATTTAGGGAATTATGTCCTTTAAGAGGTTGACCAGGGTTGTGTACAAACCCTCGAAACAACAGCATTTTAAGTGTACTGGCCCTTTAAGAGGTGGACCTGGGAAGCTTACAGACCTTTAAAATTGGCAATACTTTAAGGTGACTGGCCTATGAAGAGGATGACCATGGAAGTGGACAGTCCTTAAAGATGCATTATTGTGTGTGGGTGGCCTTCTAAGAGACAACCCTGGGAATGGACAGACCTTTGGAAATGTCAATGTGGCTTATGAAGTGGAAAGCCACTTGAACATGTGACATGTTTTGATGACTGGCCCTTTAAGAGGCAGACCCTAGAAGTGGACAAACCCTTGAAGAGGTGACAAATTTAGGGAATTATGTCCTTTAAGAGGTTGACCAGGGTTGTGTACAAACCCTCGAAACAACAGCATTTTAAGTGTACTGGCCCTTTAAGAGGTGGACCTGGGAAGCTTACAGACCTTTAAAATTGGCAATACTTTAAGGTGACTGGCCTATGAAGAGGATGACCATGGAAGTGGACAGTCCTTAAAGATGCATTATTGTGTGTGGGTGGCCTTCTAAGAGACAACCCTGGGAATGGACAGACCTTTGGAAATGTCAATGTGGCTTATGAAGTGGAAAGCCACTTGAACATGTGACATGTTTTGATGACTGGCCCTTTAAGAGGCAGACCCTAGAAGTGGACAAACCCTTGAAGAGGTGACAAATTTAGGGAATTATGTCCTTTAAGAGGTTGACCAGGGTTGAGTACAAACCCTTGAAACAACAGCATTTTAAGTGTACTGGCCCTTTAAGAGGTGGACCTGGGAAGCTTACAGACCTTTAAAATTGGCAATACTTTAAGGTGACTGGCCTATGAAGAGGATGACCATGGAAGTGGACAGTCCTTAAAGATGCATTATTGTGTGTGGGTGGCCTTCTAAGAGACAACCCTGGGAATGGACAGACCTTTGGAAATGTCAATGTGGCTTATGAAGTGGAAAGCCACTTGAACATGTGACATGTGTTGATGACTGGCCCTTTAAGAGGCAGACCCTAGAAGTGGACAAACCCTTGAAGAGGTGACAAATTTAGGGAATTATGTCCTTTAAGAGGTTGACCAGGGTTGTGTACAAACCCTTGAAACAACAGCATTTTAAGTGTACTGGCCCTTTAAGAGGTGGACCTGGGAAGCTTACGGACCTTTAAAATTGGCAATACTTTAAGGTGACTGGCCTATGAAGAGGATGACCATGGAAGTGGACAGTCCTTAAAGATGCGTTATTGTGTGTGGGTGGCCTTCTAAGAGACAACCCTGGGAATGGACAGACCTTTGGAAATGTCAATGTGGCTTATGAAGTGGAAAGCCACTTGAACATGTGACATGTTTTGCGGACTGGCCCTTTAAGAGGCAGACCCTAGAAGTGGACAAACCCTTGAAGAGGTGACAAATTTAGGGAATTATGTCCTTTAAGAGGTTGACCAGGGTTGTGTACAAACCCTCGAAAAAACAGCATTTTAAGTGTACTGGCCCTTTAAGAGGTGGACCTGGGAAGCTTACGGACCTTTAAAATTGGCAATACTTTAAGGTGACTGGCCTATGAAGAGGATGACCATGGAAGTGGACAGTCCTTAAAGATGCATTATTGTGTGTGGGTGGCCTTCTAAGAGACAACCCTGGGAATGGACAGACCTTTGGAAATGTCAATGTGGCTTATGAAGTGGAAAGCCACTTGAACATGTGACATGTTTTGCGGACTGGCCCTTTAAGAGGCAGACCCTAGAAGTGGACACACCCTTGAAGAGGTGACAAATTTAGGGAATTATGTCCTTTAAGAGGTTGACCAGGGTTGTGTACAAACCCTCAAAACAACAGCATTTTAAGTGTACTGGCCCTTTAAGAGGTGGACCTGGAAAGCTTACGGACCTTTAAAATTGGCAATACTTTAAGGTGACTGGCCTATGAAGAGGATGACCATGGAAGTGGACAGTCCTTAAAGATGCATTATTGTGTTAGTGGCCATCTAAGAGACAACCCTGGGAATGGACAGACCTTTGGAAATGTCAATGTGGCTTATGAAGTGGAAAGCCACTTGAACATGTGACATGTTTTGATGACTGGCCCTTTAAGAGGCAGACCCTAGAAGTGGACAAACCCTTGAAGAGGTGACAAATTTAGGGAATTATGTCCTTTAAGAGGTTGACCAGGGTTGTGTACAAACCCTCAAAACAACAGCATTTTAAGTGTACTGGCCCTTTAAGAGGTGGACCTGGGAAGCTTGCGGACCTTTAAAATTGGCAATACTTTAAGGTGACTGGCCTATGAAGAGGATGACCATGGAAGTGGACAGTCCTTAAAGATGCATTATTGTGTGTGGGTGGCCTTCTAAGAGACAACCCTGGGAATGGACAGACCTTTGGAAATGTCAATGTGGCTTATGAAGTGGAAAGCCACTTGAACATGTGACATGTTTTGCGGACTGGCCCTTTAAGAGGCAGACCCTAGAAGTGGACAAACCCTTGAAGAGGTGACAAATTTAGGGAATTATGTCCTTTAAGAGGTTGACCAGGGTTGTGTACAAACCCTCAAAACAACAGCATTTTAAGTGTACTGGCCCTTTAAGAGGTGGACCTGGGAAGCTTACAGACCTTTAAAATTGGCAATACTTTAAGGTGACTGGCCTATGAAGAGGATGACCATGGAAGTGGACAGTCCTTAAAGATGCATTATTGTGTGTGGGTGGCCTTCTAAGAGACAACCCTGGGAATGGACAGACCTTTGGAAATGTCAATGTGGCTTATGAAGTGGAAATCCACTTGAACATGTGACATGTTTTGATGACTGGCCATTTAAGAGGCAGACCCTAGATATGGACAAACCCTTGAAGAGGTGACAAATTTAGGGAATTATGTCCTTTAAGAGGTTGACCAGGGTTGTGTACAAACCCTTGAAACAACAGTATTTTAAGTGTACTGGCCCTTTAAGAGGTGGACCTGGGAAGCTTACAGACCTTTAAAATTGGCAATACTTTAAGGTGACTGGCCTATGAAGAGGATGACCATGGAAGTGGACAGTCCTTAAAGATGCATTATTGTGTGTGGGTGGCCTTCTAAGAGACAACCCTGGGAATGGACAGACCTTTGGAAATGTCAATGTGGCTTATGAAGTGGAAATCCACTTGAACATGTGACATGTTTTGATGACTGGCCCTTTAAGAGGCAGACCCTAGATATGGACAAACCCTTGAAGAGGTGACAAATTTAGGGAATTATGTCCTTTAAGAGGTTGGCCAGGGTTGTGTACAAACCCTTGAAACAACAGCATTTTAAGTGTACTGGCCCTTTAAGAGGTGGACCTGGGAAGCTTACAGACCTTTAAAATTGGCAATACTTTAAGGTGACTGGCCTATGAAGAGGATGACCATGGAAGTGGACAGTCCTTAAAGATGCATTATTGTGTGTGGGTGGCCTTCTTAGAGACAACCCTGGGAATGGACAGACCTTTGGAAATGTCAATGTGGCTTATGAAGTGGAAAGCCACTTGAACATGTGACATGTTTTGCGGACTGGCCCTTTAAGAGGCAGACCCTAGAAGTGGACAAACCCTTGAAGAGGTGACAAATTTAGGGAATTATGTCCTTTAAGAGGTTGACCAGGGTTGTGTACAAACCCTCAAAACAACAGCATTTTAAGTGTACTGGCCCTTTAAGAGGTGGACCTGGGAAGCTTACGGACCTTTAAAATTGGCAATACTTTAAGGTGACTGGCCTATGAAGAGGATGACCATGGAAGTGGACAGTCCTTAAAGATGCATTATTGTGTGTGGGTGGCCTTCTAAGAGACAACCCTGGGAATGGACAGACCTTTGGAAATGTCAATGTGGCTTATGAAGTGGAAAGCCACTTGAACATGTGACATGTTTTGCGGACTGGCCCTTTAAGAGGCAGACCCTAGAAGTGGACAAACCCTTGAAGAGGTGACATATTTAGGGAATTATGTCCTTTAAGAGGTTGACCAGGGTTGTGTACAAACCCTCGAAACAACAGCATTTTAAGTGTACTGGCCCTTTAAGAGGTGGACCTGGGAAGCTTACAGACCTTTAAAATTGGCAATACTTTAAGGTGACTGGCCTATGAAGAGGATGACCATGGAAGTGGACAGTCCTTAAAGATGCATTATTGTGTGTGGGTGGCCTTCTAAGAGACAACCCTGGGAATGGACAGACCTTTGGAAATGTCAATGTGGCTTATGAAGTGGAAAGCCACTTGAACATGTGACATGTTTTGATGACTGGCCCTTTAAGAGGCAGACCCTAGAAGTGGACAAACCCTTGAAGAGGTGACAAATTTAGGGAATTATGTCCTTTAAGAGGTTGACCAGGGTTGTGTACAAACCCTCGAAACAACAGCATTTTAAGTGTACTGGCCCTTTAAGAGGTGGACCTGGGAAGCTTACAGACCTTTAAAATTGGCAATACTTTAAGGTGACTGGCCTATGAAGAGGATGACCATGGAAGTGGACAGTCCTTAAAGATGCATTATTGTGTGTGGGTGGCCTTCTAAGAGACAACCCTGGGAATGGACAGACCTTTGGAAATGTCAATGTGGCTTATGAAGTGGAAAGCCACTTGAACATGTGACATGTTTTGATGACTGGCCCTTTAAGAGGCAGACCCTAGAAGTGAACAAACCCTTGAAGAGGTGACAAATTTAGGGAATTATGTCCTTTAAGAGGTTGACCAGGGTTGAGTACAAACCCTTGAAACAACAGCATTTTAAGTGTACTGGCCCTTTAAGAGGTGGACCTCGGAAGCTTTGCAGACCTTTAAAATTGGCAATACTTTAAGGTGACTGGCCTATGAAGAGGATGACCATGGAAGTGGACAGTCCTTAAAGATGCATTATTGTGTGTGGGTGGCCTTCTAAGAGACAACCCTGGGAATGGACAGACCTTTGGAAATGTCAATGTGGCTTATGAAGTGGAAAGCCACTTGAACATGTGACATGTGTTGATGACTGGCCCTTTAAGAGGCAGACCCTAGAAGTGGACAAACCCTTGAAGAGGTGACAAATTTAGGGAATTATGTCCTTTAAGAGGTTGACCAGGGTTGTGTACAAACCCTTGAAACAACAGCATTTTAAGTGTACTGGCCCTTTAAGAGGTGGACCTGGGAAGCTTACAGAAGTTTAAAATTGGCAATACTTTAAGGTGACTGGCCTATGAAGAGGATGACCATGGAAGTGGACAGTCCTTAAAGATGCATTATTGTGTGTGGGTGGCCTTCTAAGAGACAACCCTGGGAATGGACAGACCTTTGGAAATGTCAATGTGGCTTATGAAGTGGAAAGCCACTTGAACATGTGACATGTTTTGATGACTGGCCCTTTAAGAGGCAGACCCTAGAAGTGGACAAACCCTTGAAGAGGTGACAAATTTAGGGAATTATGTCCTTTAAGAGGTTGACCAGGGTTGTGTACAAACCCTTGAAACAACAGCATTTTAAGTGTACTGGCCCTTTAAGAGGTGGACCTGGGAAGCTTACAGACCTTTAAAATTGGCAATACTTTAAGGTGACTGGCCTATGAAGAGGATGACCATGGAAGTGGACAGTCCTTAAAGATGCATTATTGTGTGTGGGTGGCCTTCTAAGAGACAACCCTGGGAATGGACAGACCTTTGGAAATGTCAATGTGGCTTATGAAGTGGAAAGCCACTTGAACATGTGACATGTTTTGCGGACTGGCCCTTTAAGAGGCAGACCCTAGAAGTGGACAAACCCTTGAAGAGGTGACATATTTAGGGAATTATGTCCTTTAAGAGGTTGACCAGGGTTGTGTACAAACCCTCGAAACAACAGCATTTTAAGTGTACTGGCCCTTTAAGAGGTGGACCTGGGAAGCTTACAGACCTTTAAAATTGGCAATACTTTAAGGTGACTGGCCTATGAAGAGGATGACCATGGAAGTGGACAGTCCTTAAAGATGCATTATTGTGTGTGGGTGGCCTTCTAAGAGACAACCCTGGGAATGGACAGACCTTTGGAAATGTCAATGTGGCTTATGAAGTGGAAAGCCACTTGAACATGTGACATGTTTTGATGACTGGCCCTTTAAGAGGCAGACCCTAGAAGTGGACAAACCCTTGAAGAGGTGACAAATTTAGGGAATTATGTCCTTTAAGAGGTTGACCAGGGTTGTGTACAAACCCTCGAAACAACAGCATTTTAAGTGTACTGGCCCTTTAAGAGGTGGACCTGGGAAGCTTACAGACCTTTAAAATTGGCAATACTTTAAGGTGACTGGCCTATGAAGAGGATGACCATGGAAGTGGACAGTCCTTAAAGATGCATTATTGTGTGTGGGTGGCCTTCTAAGAGACAACCCTGGGAATGGACAGACCTTTGGAAATGTCAATGTGGCTTATGAAGTGGAAAGCCACTTGAACATGTGACATGTTTTGATGACTGGCCCTTTAAGAGGCAGACCCTAGAAGTGGACAAACCCTTGAAGAGGTGACAAATTTAGGGAATTATGTCCTTTAAGAGGTTGACCAGGGTTGAGTACAAACCCTTGAAACAACAGCATTTTAAGTGTACTGGCCCTTTAAGAGGTGGACCTGGGAAGCTTACAGACCTTTAAAATTGGCAATACTTTAAGGTGACTGGCCTATGAAGAGGATGACCATGGAAGTGGACAGTCCTTAAAGATGCATTATTGTGTTAGTGGCCATCTAAGAGACAACCCTGGGAATGGACAGACCTTTGGAAATGTCAATGTGGCTTATGAAGTGGAAAGCCACTTGAACATGTGACATGTTTTGCGGACTGGCCCTTTAAGAGGCAGACCCTAGAAGTGGACACACCCTTGAAGAGGTGACAAATTTAGGGAATTATGTCCTTTAAGAGGTTGACCAGGGTTGTGTACAAACCCTTGAAACAACAGCATTTTAAGTGTACTGGCCCTTTAAGAGGTGGACCTGGGAAGCTTACAGACCTTTAAAATTGGCAATACTTTAAGGTGACTGGCCTATGAAGAGGATGACCATGGAAGTGGACAGTCCTTAAAGATGCATTATTGTGTGTGGGTGGCCTTCTAAGAGACAACCCTGGGAATGGACAGACCTTTGGAAATGTCAATGTGGCTTATGAAGTGGAAAGCCACTTGAACATGTGACATGTTTTGATGACTGGCCCTTTAAGAGGCAGACCCTAGAAGTGGACAAACCCTTGAAGAGGTGACAAATTTAGGGAATTATGTCCTTTAAGAGGTTGACCAGGGTTGTGTACAAACCCTCGAAACAACAGCATTTTAAGTGTACTGGCCCTTTAAGAGGTGGACCTGGGAAGCTTACAGACCTTTAAAATTGGCAATACTTTAAGGTGACTGGCCTATGAAGAGGATGACCATGGAAGTGGACAGTCCTTAAAGATGCATTATTGTGTGTGGGTGGCCTTCTAAGAGACAACCCTGGGAATGGACAGACCTTTGGAAATGTCAATGTGGCTTATGAAGTGGAAAGCCACTTGAACATGTGACATGTTTTGATGACTGGCCCTTTAAGAGGCAGACCCTAGAAGTGGACAAACCCTTGAAGAGGTGACAAATTTAGGGAATTATGTCCTTTAAGAGGTTGACCAGGGTTGAGTACAAACCCTTGAAACAACAGCATTTTAAGTGTACTGGCCCTTTAAGAGGTGGACCTGGGAAGCTTACAGACCTTTAAAATTGGCAATACTTTAAGGTGACTGGCCTATGAAGAGGATGACCATGGAAGTGGACAGTCCTTAAAGATGCATTATTGTGTGTGGGTGGCCTTCTAAGAGACAACCCTGGGAATGGACAGACCTTTGGAAATGTCAATGTGGCTTATGAAGTGGAAAGCCACTTGAACATGTGACATGTGTTGATGACTGGCCCTTTAAGAGGCAGACCCTAGAAGTGGACAAACCCTTGAAGAGGTGACAAATTTAGGGAATTATGTCCTTTAAGAGGTTGACCAGGGTTGTGTACAAACCCTTGAAACAACAGCATTTTAAGTGTACTGGCCCTTTAAGAGGTGGACCTGGGAAGCTTACGGACCTTTAAAATTGGCAATACTTTAAGGTGACTGGCCTATGAAGAGGATGACCATGGAAGTGGACAGTCCTTAAAGATGCGTTATTGTGTGTGGGTGGCCTTCTAAGAGACAACCCTGGGAATGGACAGACCTTTGGAAATGTCAATGTGGCTTATGAAGTGGAAAGCCACTTGAACATGTGACATGTTTTGCGGACTGGCCCTTTAAGAGGCAGACCCTAGAAGTGGACAAACCCTTGAAGAGGTGACAAATTTAGGGAATTATGTCCTTTAAGAGGTTGACCAGGGTTGTGTACAAACCCTCGAAAAAACAGCATTTTAAGTGTACTGGCCCTTTAAGAGGTGGACCTGGGAAGCTTACGGACCTTTAAAATTGGCAATACTTTAAGGTGACTGGCCTATGAAGAGGATGACCATGGAAGTGGACAGTCCTTAAAGATGCATTATTGTGTGTGGGTGGCCTTCTAAGAGACAACCCTGGGAATGGACAGACCTTTGGAAATGTCAATGTGGCTTATGAAGTGGAAAGCCACTTGAACATGTGACATGTTTTGCGGACTGGCCCTTTAAGAGGCAGACCCTAGAAGTGGACACACCCTTGAAGAGGTGACAAATTTAGGGAATTATGTCCTTTAAGAGGTTGACCAGGGTTGTGTACAAACCCTCAAAACAACAGCATTTTAAGTGTACTGGCCCTTTAAGAGGTGGACCTGGAAAGCTTACAGACCTTTAAAATTGGCAATACTTTAAGGTGACTGGCCTATGAAGAGGATGACCATGGAAGTGGACAGTCCTTAAAGATGCATTATTGTGTTAGTGGCCATCTAAGAGACAACCCTGGGAATGGACAGACCTTTGGAAATGTCAATGTGGCTTATGAAGTGGAAAGCCACTTGAACATGTGACATGTTTTGATGACTGGCCCTTTAAGAGGCAGACCCTAGAAGTGGACAAACCCTTGAAGAGGTGACAAATTTAGGGAATTATGTCCTTTAAGAGGTTGACCAGGGTTGTGTACAAACCCTCAAAACAACAGCATTTTAAGTGTACTGGCCCTTTAAGAGGTGGACCTGGGAAGCTTGCGGACCTTTAAAATTGGCAATACTTTAAGGTGACTGGCCTATGAAGAGGATGACCATGGAAGTGGACAGTCCTTAAAGATGCATTATTGTGTGTGGGTGGCCTTCTAAGAGACAACCCTGGGAATGGACAGACCTTTGGAAATGTCAATGTGGCTTATGAAGTGGAAAGCCACTTGAACATGTGACATGTTTTGCGGACTGGCCCTTTAAGAGGCAGACCCTAGAAGTGGACAAACCCTTGAAGAGGTGACAAATTTAGGGAATTATGTCCTTTAAGAGGTTGACCAGGGTTGTGTACAAACCCTCAAAACAACAGCATTTTAAGTGTACTGGCCCTTTAAGAGGTGGACCTGGGAAGCTTACAGACCTTTAAAATTGGCAATACTTTAAGGTGACTGGCCTATGAAGAGGATGACCATGGAAGTGGACAGTCCTTAAAGATGCATTATTGTGTGTGGGTGGCCTTCTAAGAGACAACCCTGGGAATGGACAGACCTTTGGAAATGTCAATGTGGCTTATGAAGTGGAAATCCACTTGAACATGTGACATGTTTTGATGACTGGCCATTTAAGAGGCAGACCCTAGATATGGACAAACCCTTGAAGAGGTGACAAATTTAGGGAATTATGTCCTTTAAGAGGTTGACCAGGGTTGTGTACAAACCCTTGAAACAACAGTATTTTAAGTGTACTGGCCCTTTAAGAGGTGGACCTGGGAAGCTTACAGACCTTTAAAATTGGCAATACTTTAAGGTGACTGGCCTATGAAGAGGATGACCATGGAAGTGGACAGTCCTTAAAGATGCATTATTGTGTGTGGGTGGCCTTCTAAGAGACAACCCTGGGAATGGACAGACCTTTGGAAATGTCAATGTGGCTTATGAAGTGGAAATCCACTTGAACATGTGACATGTTTTGATGACTGGCCCTTTAAGAGGCAGACCCTAGATATGGACAAACCCTTGAAGAGGTGACAAATTTAGGGAATTATGTCCTTTAAGAGGTTGGCCAGGGTTGTGTACAAACCCTTGAAACAACAGCATTTTAAGTGTACTGGCCCTTTAAGAGGTGGACCTGGGAAGCTTACAGACCTTTAAAATTGGCAATACTTTAAGGTGACTGGCCTATGAAGAGGATGACCATGGAAGTGGACAGTCCTTAAAGATGCATTATTGTGTGTGGGTGGCCTTCTTAGAGACAACCCTGGGAATGGACAGACCTTTGGAAATGTCAATGTGGCTTATGAAGTGGAAAGCCACTTGAACATGTGACATGTTTTGCGGACTGGCCCTTTAAGAGGCAGACCCTAGAAGTGGACAAACCCTTGAAGAGGTGACAAATTTAGGGAATTATGTCCTTTAAGAGGTTGACCAGGGTTGTGTACAAACCCTCAAAACAACAGCATTTTAAGTGTACTGGCCCTTTAAGAGGTGGACCTGGGAAGCTTACGGACCTTTAAAATTGGCAATACTTTAAGGTGACTGGCCTATGAAGAGGATGACCATGGAAGTGGACAGTCCTTAAAGATGCATTATTGTGTGTGGGTGGCCTTCTAAGAGACAACCCTGGGAATGGACAGACCTTTGGAAATGTCAATGTGGCTTATGAAGTGGAAAGCCACTTGAACATGTGACATGTTTTGCGGACTGGCCCTTTAAGAGGCAGACCCTAGAAGTGGACAAACCCTTGAAGAGGTGACATATTTAGGGAATTATGTCCTTTAAGAGGTTGACCAGGGTTGTGTACAAACCCTCGAAACAACAGCATTTTAAGTGTACTGGCCCTTTAAGAGGTGGACCTGGGAAGCTTACAGACCTTTAAAATTGGCAATACTTTAAGGTGACTGGCCTATGAAGAGGATGACCATGGAAGTGGACAGTCCTTAAAGATGCATTATTGTGTGTGGGTGGCCTTCTAAGAGACAACCCTGGGAATGGACAGACCTTTGGAAATGTCAATGTGGCTTATGAAGTGGAAAGCCACTTGAACATGTGACATGTTTTGATGACTGGCCCTTTAAGAGGCAGACCCTAGAAGTGGACAAACCCTTGAAGAGGTGACAAATTTAGGGAATTATGTCCTTTAAGAGGTTGACCAGGGTTGTGTACAAACCCTCGAAACAACAGCATTTTAAGTGTACTGGCCCTTTAAGAGGTGGACCTGGGAAGCTTACAGACCTTTAAAATTGGCAATACTTTAAGGTGACTGGCCTATGAAGAGGATGACCATGGAAGTGGACAGTCCTTAAAGATGCATTATTGTGTGTGGGTGGCCTTCTAAGAGACAACCCTGGGAATGGACAGACCTTTGGAAATGTCAATGTGGCTTATGAAGTGGAAAGCCACTTGAACATGTGACATGTTTTGATGACTGGCCCTTTAAGAGGCAGACCCTAGAAGTGAACAAACCCTTGAAGAGGTGACAAATTTAGGGAATTATGTCCTTTAAGAGGTTGACCAGGGTTGAGTACAAACCCTTGAAACAACAGCATTTTAAGTGTACTGGCCCTTTAAGAGGTGGACCTCGGAAGCTTTGCAGACCTTTAAAATTGGCAATACTTTAAGGTGACTGGCCTATGAAGAGGATGACCATGGAAGTGGACAGTCCTTAAAGATGCATTATTGTGTGTGGGTGGCCTTCTAAGAGACAACCCTGGGAATGGACAGACCTTTGGAAATGTCAATGTGGCTTATGAAGTGGAAAGCCACTTGAACATGTGACATGTGTTGATGACTGGCCCTTTAAGAGGCAGACCCTAGAAGTGGACAAACCCTTGAAGAGGTGACAAATTTAGGGAATTATGTCCTTTAAGAGGTTGACCAGGGTTGTGTACAAACCCTTGAAACAACAGCATTTTAAGTGTACTGGCCCTTTAAGAGGTGGACCTGGGAAGCTTACAGAAGTTTAAAATTGGCAATACTTTAAGGTGACTGGCCTATGAAGAGGATGACCATGGAAGTGGACAGTCCTTAAAGATGCATTATTGTGTGTGGGTGGCCTTCTAAGAGACAACCCTGGGAATGGACAGACCTTTGGAAATGTCAATGTGGCTTATGAAGTGGAAAGCCACTTGAACATGTGACATGTTTTGATGACTGGCCCTTTAAGAGGCAGACCCTAGAAGTGGACAAACCCTTGAAGAGGTGACAAATTTAGGGAATTATGTCCTTTAAGAGGTTGACCAGGGTTGTGTACAAACCCTTGAAACAACAGCATTTTAAGTGTACTGGCCCTTTAAGAGGTGGACCTGGGAAGCTTACAGACCTTTAAAATTGGCAATACTTTAAGGTGACTGGCCTATGAAGAGGATGACCATGGAAGTGGACAGTCCTTAAAGATGCATTATTGTGTGTGGGTGGCCTTCTAAGAGACAACCCTGGGAATGGACAGACCTTTGGAAATGTCAATGTGGCTTATGAAGTGGAAAGCCACTTGAACATGTGACATGTTTTGCGGACTGGCCCTTTAAGAGGCAGACCCTAGAAGTGGACAAACCCTTGAAGAGGTGACATATTTAGGGAATTATGTCCTTTAAGAGGTTGACCAGGGTTGTGTACAAACCCTCGAAACAACAGCATTTTAAGTGTACTGGCCCTTTAAGAGGTGGACCTGGGAAGCTTACAGACCTTTAAAATTGGCAATACTTTAAGGTGACTGGCCTATGAAGAGGATGACCATGGAAGTGGACAGTCCTTAAAGATGCATTATTGTGTGTGGGTGGCCTTCTAAGAGACAACCCTGGGAATGGACAGACCTTTGGAAATGTCAATGTGGCTTATGAAGTGGAAAGCCACTTGAACATGTGACATGTTTTGATGACTGGCCCTTTAAGAGGCAGACCCTAGAAGTGGACAAACCCTTGAAGAGGTGACAAATTTAGGGAATTATGTCCTTTAAGAGGTTGACCAGGGTTGTGTACAAACCCTCGAAACAACAGCATTTTAAGTGTACTGGCCCTTTAAGAGGTGGACCTGGGAAGCTTACAGACCTTTAAAATTGGCAATACTTTAAGGTGACTGGCCTATGAAGAGGATGACCATGGAAGTGGACAGTCCTTAAAGATGCATTATTGTGTGTGGGTGGCCTTCTAAGAGACAACCCTGGGAATGGACAGACCTTTGGAAATGTCAATGTGGCTTATGAAGTGGAAAGCCACTTGAACATGTGACATGTTTTGATGACTGGCCCTTTAAGAGGCAGACCCTAGAAGTGGACAAACCCTTGAAGAGGTGACAAATTTAGGGAATTATGTCCTTTAAGAGGTTGACCAGGGTTGAGTACAAACCCTTGAAACAACAGCATTTTAAGTGTACTGGCCCTTTAAGAGGTGGACCTGGGAAGCTTACAGACCTTTAAAATTGGCAATACTTTAAGGTGACTGGCCTATGAAGAGGATGACCATGGAAGTGGACAGTCCTTAAAGATGCATTATTGTGTTAGTGGCCATCTAAGAGACAACCCTGGGAATGGACAGACCTTTGGAAATGTCAATGTGGCTTATGAAGTGGAAAGCCACTTGAACATGTGACATGTTTTGCGGACTGGCCCTTTAAGAGGCAGACCCTAGAAGTGGACACACCCTTGAAGAGGTGACAAATTTAGGGAATTATGTCCTTTAAGAGGTTGACCAGGGTTGTGTACAAACCCTTGAAACAACAGCATTTTAAGTGTACTGGCCCTTTAAGAGGTGGACCTGGGAAGCTTACAGACCTTTACAATTGGCAATACTTTAAGGTGACTGGCCTATGAAGAGGATGACCATGGAAGTGGACAGTCCTTAAAGATGCATTATTGTGTGTGGGTGGCCTTCTAAGAGACAACCCTGGGAATGGACAGACCTTTGGAAATGTCAATGTGGCTTATGAAGTGGAAAGCCACTTAAACATGTGACATGTTTTGATGACTGGCCCTTTAAGAGGCAGACCCTAGAAGTGGACAAACCCTTGAAGAGGTGACAAATTTAGGGAATTATGTCCTTTAAGAGGTTGACCAGGGTTGTGTACAAACCCTCGAAAAAACAGCATTTTAAGTGTACTGGCCCTTTAAGAGGTGGACCTGGGAAGCTTACGGACCTTTAAAATTGGCAATACTTTAAGGTGACTGGCCTATGAAGAGGATGACCATGGAAGTGGACAGTCCTTAAAGATGCATTATTGTGTGTGGGTGGCCTTCTAAGAGACAACCCTGGGAATGGACAGACCTTTGGAAATGTCAATGTGGCTTATGAAGTGGAAAGCCACTTGAACATGTGACATGTTTTGCGGACTGGCCCTTTAAGAGGCAGACCCTAGAAGTGGACACACCCTTGAAGAGGTGACAAATTTAGGGAATTATGTCCTTTAAGAGGTTGACCAGGGTTGTGTACAAACCCTCAAAACAACAGCATTTTAAGTGTACTGGCCCTTTAAGAGGTGGACCTGGGAAGCTTACGGACCTTTAAAATTGGCAATACTTTAAGGTGACTGGCCTATGAAGAGGATGACCATGGAAGTGGACAGTCCTTAAAGATGCATTATTGTGTGTGGGTGGCCATCTAAGAGACAACCCTGGGAATGGACAGACCTTTGGAAATGTCAATGTGGCTTATGAAGTGGAAAGCCACTTGAACATGTGACATGTTTTGATGACTGGCCCTTTAAGAGGCAGACCCTAGAAGTGGACAAACCCTTGAAGAGGTGACAAATTTAGGGAATTATGTCCTTTAAGAGGTTGACCAGGGTTGTGTACAAACCCTCAAAGCAACAGCATTTTAAGTGTACTGGCCCTTTAAGAGGTGGACCTGGGAAGCTTACGGACCTTTAAAATTGGCAATACTTTAAGGTGACTGGCCTATGAAGAGGATGACCATGGAAGTGGACAGTCCTTAAAGATGCATTATTGTGTGTGGGTGGCCTTCTAAGAGACAACCCTGGGAATGGACAGACCTTTGGAAATGTCAATGTGGCTTATGAAGTGGAAAGCCACTTGAACATGTGACATGTTTTGCGGACTGGCCCTTTAAGAGGCAGACCCTAGAAGTGGACAAACCCTTGAAGAGGTGACAAATTTAGGGAATTATGTCCTTTAAGAGGTTGACCAGGGTTGTGTACAAACCCTCGAAAAAACAGCATTTTAAGTGTACTGGCCCTTTAAGAGGTGGACCTGGGAAGCTTACGGACCTTTAAAATTGGCAATACTTTAAGGTGACTGGCCTATGAAGAGGATGACCATGGAAGTGGACAGTCCTTAAAGATGCATTATTGTGTGTGGGTGGCCTTCTAAGAGACAACCCTGGGAATGGACAGACCTTTGGAAATGTCAATGTGGCTTATGAAGTGGAAAGCCACTTGAACATGTGACATGTTTTGCGGACTGGCCCTTTAAGAGGCAGACCCTAGAAGTGGACACACCCTTGAAGAGGTGACAAATTTAGGGAATTATGTCCTTTAAGAGGTTGACCAGGGTTGTGTACAAACCCTCAAAACAACAGCATTTTAAGTGTACTGGCCCTTTAAGAGGTGGACCTGGGAAGCTTACGGACCTTTAAAATTGGCAATACTTTAAGGTGACTGGCCTATGAAGAGGATGACCATGGAAGTGGACAGTCCTTAAAGATGCATTATTGTGTTAGTGGCCATCTAAGAGACAACCCTGGGAATGGACAGACCTTTGGAAATGTCAATGTGGCTTATGAAGTGGAAAGCCACTTGAACATGTGACATGTTTTGATGACTGGCCCTTTAAGAGGCAGACCCTAGAAGTGGACAAACCCTTGAAGAGGTGACAAATTTAGGGAATTATGTCCTTTAAGAGGTTGACCAGGGTTGTGTACAAACCCTTGAAACAACAGCATTTTAAGTGTACTGGCCCTTTAAGAGGTGGACCTGGGAAGCTTACGGACCTTTAAAATTGGCAATACTTTAAGGTGACTGGCCTATGAAGAGGATGACCATGGAAGTGGACAGTCCTTAAAGATGCATTATTGTGTGTGGGTGGCCTTCTAAGAGACAACCCTGGGAATGGACAGACCTTTGGAAATGTCAATGTGGCTTATGAAGTGGAAAGCCACTTGAACATGTGACATGTTTTGCGGACTGGCCCTTTAAGAGGCAGACCCTAGAAGTGGACAAACCCTTGAAGAGGTGACAAATTTAGGGAATTATGTCCTTTAAGAGGTTGACCAGGGTTGTGTACAAACCCTCGAAAAAACAGCATTTTAAGTGTACTGGCCCTTTAAGAGGTGGACCTGGGAAGCTTACGGACCTTTAAAATTGGCAATACTTTAAGGTGACTGGCCTATGAAGAGGATGACCATGGAAGTGGACAGTCCTTAAAGATGCATTATTGTGTGTGGGTGGCCTTCTAAGAGACAACCCTGGGAATGGACAGACCTTTGGAAATGTCAATGTGGCTTATGAAGTGGAAAGCCACTTGAACATGTGACATGTTTTGCGGACTGGCCCTTTAAGAGGCAGACCCTAGAAGTGGACACACCCTTGAAGAGGTGACAAATTTAGGGAATTATGTCCTTTAAGAGGTTGACCAGGGTTGTGTACAAACCCTCAAAACAACAGCATTTTAAGTGTACTGGCCCTTTAAGAGGTGGACCTGGGAAGCTTACGGACCTTTAAAATTGGCAATACTTTAAGGTGACTGGCCTATGAAGAGGATGACCATGGAAGTGGACAGTCCTTAAAGATGCATTATTGTGTTAGTGGCCATCTAAGAGACAACCCTGGGAATGGACAGACCTTTGGAAATGTCAATGTGGCTTATGAAGTGGAAAGCCACTTGAACATGTGACATGTTTTGATGACTGGCCCTTTAAGAGGCAGACCCTAGAAGTGGACAAACCCTTGAAGAGGTGACAAATTTAGGGAATTATGTCCTTTAAGAGGTTGACCAGGGTTGAGTACAAACCCTTGAAACAACAGCATTTTAAGTGTACTGGCCCTTTAAGAGGTGGACCTGGGAAGCTTACAGACCTTTAAAATTGGCAATACTTTAAGGTGACTGGCCTATGAAGAGGATGACCATGGAAGTGGACAGTCCTTAAAGATGCATTATTGTGTGTGGGTGGCCTTCTAAGAGACAACCCTGGGAATGGACAGACCTTTGGAAATGTCAATGTGGCTTATGAAGTGGAAAGCCACTTGAACATGTGACATGTGTTGATGACTGGCCCTTTAAGAGGCAGACCCTAGAAGTGGACAAACCCTTGAAGAGGTGACAAATTTAGGGAATTATGTCCTTTAAGAGGTTGACCAGGGTTGTGTACAAACCCTTGAAACAACAGCATTTTAAGTGTACTGGCCCTTTAAGAGGTGGACCTGGGAAGCTTACAGAAGTTTAAAATTGGCAATACTTTAAGGTGACTGGCCTATGAAGAGGATGACCATGGAAGTGGACAGTCCTTAAAGATGCATTATTGTGTGTGGGTGGCCTTCTAAGAGACAACCCTGGGAATGGACAGACCTTTGGAAATGTCAATGTGGCTTATGAAGTGGAAAGACACTTGAACATGTGACATGTTTTGATGACTGGCCCTTTAAGAGGCAGACCCTAGAAGTGGACAAACCCTTGAAGAGGTGACAAATTTAGGGAATTATGTCCTTTAAGAGGTTGACCAGGGTTGTGTACAAACCCTTGAAACAACAGCATTTTAAGTGTACTGGCCCTTTAAGAGGTGGACCTGGGAAGCTTACAGACCTTTACAATTGGCAATACTTTAAGGTGACTGGCCTATGAAGAGGATGACCATGGAAGTGGACAGTCCTTAAAGATGCATTATTGTGTGTGGGTGGCCTTCTAAGAGACAACCCTGGGAATGGACAGACCTTTGGAAATGTCAATGTGGCTTATGAAGTGGAAAGCCACTTAAACATGTGACATGTTTTGATGACTGGCCCTTTAAGAGGCAGACCCTAGAAGTGGACAAACCCTTGAAGAGGTGACAAATTTAGGGAATTATGTCCTTTAAGAGGTTGACCAGGGTTGTGTACAAACCCTCGAAAAAACAGCATTTTAAGTGTACTGGCCCTTTAAGAGGTGGACCTGGGAAGCTTACGGACCTTTAAAATTGGCAATACTTTAAGGTGACTGGCCTATGAAGAGGATGACCATGGAAGTGGACAGTCCTTAAAGATGCATTATTGTGTGTGGGTGGCCTTCTAAGAGACAACCCTGGGAATGGACAGACCTTTGGAAATGTCAATGTGGCTTATGAAGTGGAAAGCCACTTGAACATGTGACATGTTTTGCGGACTGGCCCTTTAAGAGGCAGACCCTAGAAGTGGACACACCCTTGAAGAGGTGACAAATTTAGGGAATTATGTCCTTTAAGAGGTTGACCAGGGTTGTGTACAAACCCTCAAAACAACAGCATTTTAAGTGTACTGGCCCTTTAAGAGGTGGACCTGGGAAGCTTACGGACCTTTAAAATTGGCAATACTTTAAGGTGACTGGCCTATGAAGAGGATGACCATGGAAGTGGACAGTCCTTAAAGATGCATTATTGTGTGTGGGTGGCCATCTAAGAGACAACCCTGGGAATGGACAGACCTTTGGAAATGTCAATGTGGCTTATGAAGTGGAAAGCCACTTGAACATGTGACATGTTTTGATGACTGGCCCTTTAAGAGGCAGACCCTAGAAGTGGACAAACCCTTGAAGAGGTGACAAATTTAGGGAATTATGTCCTTTAAGAGGTTGACCAGGGTTGTGTACAAACCCTCAAAACAACAGCATTTTAAGTGTACTGGCCCTTTAAGAGGTGGACCTGGGAAGCTTACGGACCTTTAAAATTGGCAATACTTTAAGGTGACTGGCCTATGAAGAGGATGACCATGGAAGTGGACAGTCCTTAAAGATGCATTATTGTGTTAGTGGCCATCTAAGAGACAACCCTGGGAATGGACAGACCTTTGGAAATGTCAATGTGGCTTATGAAGTGGAAAGCCACTTGAACATGTGACATGTTTTGATGACTGGCCCTTTAAGAGGCAGACCCTAGAAGTGGACAAACCCTTGAAGAGGTGACAAATTTAGGGAATTATGTCCTTTAAGAGGTTGACCAGGGTTGTGTACAAACCCTCAAAACAACAGCATTTTAAGTGTACTGGCCCTTTAAGAGGTGGACCTGGGAAGCTTGCGGACCTTTAAAATTGGCAATACTTTAAGGTGACTGGCCTATGAAGAGGATGACCATGGAAGTGGACAGTCCTTAAAGATGCATTATTGTGTGTGGGTGGCCTTCTAAGAGACAACCCTGGGAATGGACAGACCTTTGGAAATGTCAATGTGGCTTATGAAGTGGAAAGCCACTTGAACATGTGACATGTTTTGCGGACTGGCCCTTTAAGAGGCAGACCCTAGAAGTGGACAAACCCTTGAAGAGGTGACAAATTTAGGGAATTATGTCCTTTAAGAGGTTGACCAGGGTTGTGTACAAACCCTCAAAACAACAGCATTTTAAGTGTACTGGCCCTTTAAGAGGTGGACCTGGGAAGCTTACAGACCTTTAAAATTGGCAATACTTTAAGGTGACTGGCCTATGAAGAGGATGACCATGGAAGTGGACAGTCCTTAAAGATGCATTATTGTGTGTGGGTGGCCTTCTAAGAGACAACCCTGGGAATGGACAGACCTTTGGAAATGTCAATGTGGCTTATGAAGTGGAAATCCACTTGAACATGTGACATGTTTTGATGACTGGCCATTTAAGAGGCAGACCCTAGATATGGACAAACCCTTGAAGAGGTGACAAATTTAGGGAATTATGTCCGTTAAGAGGTTGACCAGGGTTGTGTACAAACCCTTGAAACAACAGTATTTTAAGTGTACTGGCCCTTTAAGAGGTGGACCTGGGAAGCTTACAGACCTTTAAAATTGGCAATACTTTAAGGTGACTGGCCTATGAAGAGGATGACCATGGAAGTGGACAGTCCTTAAAGATGCATTATTGTGTGTGGGTGGCCTTCTAAGAGACAACCCTGGGAATGGACAGACCTTTGGAAATGTCAATGTGGCTTATGAAGTGGAAATCCACTTGAACATGTGACATGTTTTGATGACTGGCCCTTTAAGAGGCAGACCCTAGATATGGACAAACCCTTGAAGAGGTGACAAATTTAGGGAATTATGTCCTTTAAGAGGTTGGCCAGGGTTGTGTACAAACCCTTGAAACAACAGCATTTTAAGTGTACTGGCCCTTTAAGAGGTGGACCTGGGAAGCTTACAGACCTTTAAAATTGGCAATACTTTAAGGTGACTGGCCTATGAAGAGGATGACCATGGAAGTGGACAGTCCTTAAAGATGCATTATTGTGTGTGGGTGGCCTTCTTAGAGACAACCCTGGGAATGGACAGACCTTTGGAAATGTCAATGTGGCTTATGAAGTGGAAAGCCACTTGAACATGTGACATGTTTTGCGGACTGGCCCTTTAAGAGGCAGACCCTAGAAGTGGACAAACCCTTGAAGAGGTGACAAATTTAGGGAATTATGTCCTTTAAGAGGTTGACCAGGGTTGTGTACAAACCCTCAAAACAACAGCATTTTAAGTGTACTGGCCCTTTAAGAGGTGGACCTGGGAAGCTTACGGACCTTTAAAATTGGCAATACTTTAAGGTGACTGGCCTATGAAGAGGATGACCATGGAAGTGGACAGTCCTTAAAGATGCATTATTGTGTGTGGGTGGCCTTCTAAGAGACAACCCTGGGAATGGACAGACCTTTGGAAATGTCAATGTGGCTTATGAAGTGGAAAGCCACTTGAACATGTGACATGTTTTGATGACTGGCCCTTTAAGAGGCAGACCCTAGAAGTGGACAAACCCTTGAAGAGGTGACAAATTTAGGGAATTATGTCCTTTAAGAGGTTGACCAGGGTTGTGTACAAACCCTTGAAACAACAGCATTTTAAGTGTACTGGCCCTTTAAGAGGTGGACCTGGGAAGCTTACAGACCTTTAAAATTGGCAATACTTTAAGGTGACTGGCCTATGAAGAGGATGACCATGGAAGTGGACAGTCCTTAAAGATGCATTATTGTGTGTGGGTGGCCTTCTAAGAGACAACCCTGGGAATGGACAGACCTTTGGAAATGTCAATGTGGCTTATGAAGTGGAAAGCCACTTGAACATGTGACATGTTTTGCGGACTGGCCCTTTAAGAGGCAGACCCTAGAAGTGGACAAACCCTTGAAGAGGTGACATATTTAGGGAATTATGTCCTTTAAGAGATTGACCAGGGTTGTGTACAAACCCTCGAAACAACAGCATTTTAAGTGTACTGGCCCTTTAAGAGGTGGACCTGGGAAGCTTACAGACCTTTAAAATTGGCAATACTTTAAGGTGACTGGCCTATGAAGAGGATGACCATGGAAGTGGACAGTCCTTAAAGATGCATTATTGTGTGTGGGTGGCCTTCTAAGAGACAACCCTGGGAATGGACAGACCTTTGGAAATGTCAATGTGGCTTATGAAGTGGAAAGCCACTTGAACATGTGACATGTTTTGATGACTGGCCCTTTAAGAGGCAGACCCTAGAAGTGGACAAACCCTTGAAGAGGTGACAAATTTAGGGAATTATGTCCTTTAAGAGGTTGACCAGGGTTGTGTACAAACCCTCGAAACAACAGCATTTTAAGTGTACTGGCCCTTTAAGAGGTGGACCTGGGAAGCTTACAGACCTTTAAAATTGGCAATACTTTAAGGTGACTGGCCTATGAAGAGGATGACCATGGAAGTGGACAGTCCTTAAAGATGCATTATTGTGTGTGGGTGGCCTTCTAAGAGACAACCCTGGGAATGGACAGACCTTTGGAAATGTCAATGTGGCTTATGAAGTGGAAAGCCACTTGAACATGTGACATGTTTTGATGACTGGCCCTTTAAGAGGCAGACCCTAGAAGTGGACAAACCCTTGAAGAGGTGACAAATTTAGGGAATTATGTCCTTTAAGAGGTTGACCAGGGTTGAGTACAAACCCTTGAAACAACAGCATTTTAAGTGTACTGGCCCTTTAAGAGGTGGACCTCGGAAGCTTTGCAGACCTTTAAAATTGGCAATACTTTAAGGTGACTGGCCTATGAAGAGGATGACCATGGAAGTGGACAGTCCTTAAAGATGCATTATTGTGTGTGGGTGGCCTTCTAAGAGACAACCCTGGGAATGGACAGACCTTTGGAAATGTCAATGTGGCTTATGAAGTGGAAAGCCACTTGAACATGTGACATGTGTTGATGACTGGCCCTTTAAGAGGCAGACCCTAGAAGTGGACAAACCCTTGAAGAGGTGACAAATTTAGGGAATTATGTCCTTTAAGAGGTTGACCAGGGTTGTGTACAAACCCTTGAAACAACAGCATTTTAAGTGTACTGGCCCTTTAAGAGGTGGACCTGGGAAGCTTACAGAAGTTTAAAATTGGCAATACTTTAAGGTGACTGGCCTATGAAGAGGATGACCATGGAAGTGGACAGTCCTTAAAGATGCATTATTGTGTGTGGGTGGCCTTCTAAGAGACAACCCTGGGAATGGACAGACCTTTGGAAATGTCAATGTGGCTTATGAAGTGGAAAGCCACTTGAACATGTGACATGTTTTGATGACTGGCCCTTTAAGAGGCAGACCCTAGAAGTGGACAAACCCTTGAAGAGGTGACAAATTTAGGGAATTATGTCCTTTAAGAGGTTGACCAGGGTTGTGTACAAACCCTTGAAACAACAGCATTTTAAGTGTACTGGCCCTTTAAGAGGTGGACCTGGGAAGCTTACAGACCTTTACAATTGGCAATACTTTAAGGTGACTGGCCTATGAAGAGGATGACCATGGAAGTGGACAGTCCTTAAAGATGCATTATTGTGTGTGGGTGGCCTTCTAAGAGACAACCCTGGGAATGGACAGACCTTTGGAAATGTCAATGTGGCTTATGAAGTGGAAAGCCACTTGAACATGTGACATGTTTTGATGACTGGCCCTTTAAGAGGCAGACCCTAGAAGTGGACAAACCCTTGAAGAGGTGACAAATTTAGGGAATTATGTCCTTTAAGAGGTTGACCAGGGTTGTGTACAAACCCTCGAAAAAACAGCATTTTAAGTGTACTGGCCCTTTAAGAGGTGGACCTGGGAAGCTTACGGACCGTTAAAATTGGCAATACTTTAAGGTGACTGGCCTATGAAGAGGATGACCATGGAAGTGGACAGTCCTTAAAGATGCATTATTGTGTGTGGGTGGCCTTCTAAGAGACAACCCTGGGAATGGACAGACCTTTGGAAATGTCAATGTGGCTTATGAAGTGGAAAGCCACTTGAACATGTGACATGTTTTGCGGACTGGCCCTTTAAGAGGCAGACCCTAGAAGTGGACACACCCTTGAAGAGGTGACAAATTTAGGGAATTATGTCCTTTAAGAGGTTGACCAGGGTTGTGTACAAACCCTCAAAACAACAGCATTTTAAGTGTACTGGCCCTTTAAGAGGTGGACCTGGGAAGCTTACGGACCTTTAAAATTGGCAATACTTTAAGGTGACTGGCCTATGAAGAGGATGACCATGGAAGTGGACAGTCCTTAAAGATGCATTATTGTGTGTGGGTGGCCATCTAAGAGACAACCCTGGGAATGGACAGACCTTTGGAAATGTCAATGTGGCTTATGAAGTGGAAAGCCACTTGAACATGTGACATGTTTTGATGACTGGCCCTTTAAGAGGCAGACCCTAGAAGTGGACAAACCCTTGAAGAGGTGACAAATTTAGGGAATTATGTCCTTTAAGAGGTTGACCAGGGTTGTGTACAAACCCTCGAAACAACAGCATTTTAAGTGTACTGGCCCTTTAAGAGGTGGACCTGGGAAGCTTACAGACCTTTAAAATTGGCAATACTTTAAGGTGACTGGCCTATGAAGAGGATGACCATGGAAATGGACAGTCCTTAAAGATGCATTATTGTGTGTGGGTGGCCTTCTAAGAGACAACCCTGGGAATGGACAGACCTTTGGAAATGTCAATGTGGCTTATGAAGTGGAAATCCACTTGAACATGTGACATGTTTTGATGACTGGCCCTTTAAGAGCAGACCCTAGATATGGACAAACCCTTGAAGAGGTGACAAATTTAGGGAATTATGTCCTTTAAGAGGTTGACCAGGGTTGTGTACAAACCCTCGAAACAACAGCATTTTAAGTGTACTGGCCCTTTAAGAGGTGGACCTGGGAAGCTTACGGACCTTTAAAATTGGCAATACTTTAAGGTGACTGGCCTATGAAGAGGATGACCATGGAAGTGGACAGTCCTTAAAGATGCATTATTGTGTGTGGGTGGCCTTCTAAGAGACAACCCTGGGAATGGACAGACCTTGGGAAATGTCAATGTGGCTTATGAAGTGGAAAGCCACTTGAACATGTGACATGTTTTGCGGACTGGCCCTTTAAGAGGCAGGCCCTAGAAGTGGACACACCCTTGAAGAGGTGACAAATTTAGGGAATTATGTCCTTTAAGAGGTTGACCAGGGTTGTGTACAAACCCTCAAAACAACAGCATTTTAAGTGTACTGGCCCTTTAAGAGGTGGACCTGGGAAGCTTACGGACCTTTAAAATTGGCAATACTTTAAGGTGACTGGCCTATGAAGAGGGTGACCATGGAAGTGGACAGTCCTTAAAGATGCATTATTGTGTGTGGGTGGCCATCTAAGAGACAACCCTGGGAATGGACAGACCTTTGGAAATGTCAATGTGGCTTATGAAGTGGAAAGCCACTTGAACATGTGACATGTTTTGCGGACTGGCCCTTTAAGAGGCAGACCCTAGAAGTGGACAAACCCTTGAAGAGGTGACAAATTTAGGGAATTATGTCCTTTAAGAGGTTGACCAGGGTTGTGTACAAACCCTCGAAACAACAGCATTTTAAGTGTACTGGCCCTTTAAGAGGTGGACCTGGGAAGCTTACGGACCTTTAAAATTGGCAATACTTTAAGGTGACTGGCCTATGAAGAGGATGACCATGGAAGTGGACAATCCTTAAAGATGCATTATTGTGTGTGGGTGGCCTTCTAAGAGACAACCCTGGGAATGGACAGACCTTTGGAAATGTCAATGTGGCTTATGAAGTGGAAATCCACTTGAACATGTGACATGTTTTGATGACTGGCCCTTTAAGAGGCAGACCCTAGATATGGGCAAACCCTTGAAGAGGTGACAAATTTAGGGAATTATGTCCTTTAAGAGGTTGACCAGGGTTGTGTACAAACCCTTGAAACAACAGTATTTTAAGTGTACTGGCCCTTTAAGAGG